>NC_135958.1:65273452-65564888 GCF_053455715.1 Rhinoraja longicauda | reverse complement strand
CCCTCTCTCTCTCTCTCCTGTCTCTCCCTGTCTCTCCCTGTCTCTCTCTCCTCTAAAATTGATGAGTGAATGGCAACATTAGATTTAGCTCTTCAGGCTAAAGGAATCAAAGGATATGGGGCAAAAGCCGGAATGTGGTACTGATTTTAGATGATCAGCCATGATCATATTGAATGGCGGTGCTGGCTCGAATGGCTGAATGGCCTACTTCTTCATCTATTTTTCTATGTTTTCTATGTAACATGCCAAATTTCCTTAGTCTTCTGAGGAAGTTGACACCAGATACCTTAATAGTACAGGCAAATGGTAGTCAAAATATTCCAAATTATCAATGCAATCTGGATTTGCATCATTACCAAAGACCTAGTAAATTATGAACTTGACTTGGCGATGGACTATTCTGTAATGATGGAGAACCCAGTAGCAGTAAACCTCATGTTTGAAAGTGAAGGTAGGGACCTAATGGGCCAAATGGACTCCTTCTGAGCCACAACAATTCTATGACTCCTTGACAGCTGAGCTCATCAGACATTTGATATAACCGTAATTTTGCAAGAAGCACTTCACTCATTGAGTAGGAATAGTAGATCACCAAAACTCAGTTGTTAAAAGAACAGAGGGAGATCTTACAGTGAATAGCCACAATAAAAGTCTAATAAATGAATCTTCTGGTCATTGCTTCCTTAGCAAATGTGTCTGGAAATGGCCTCTTGTTCATTTTATACGAATGAATTTAATGAACAGATGATCATTTGACAAGCTATAACTATTGGCAGTGTTTCACGCAATGTGCAAATGCTGCATCACTAGTCCCTACAACATCTGTCTCAACAATCAATACTCAATCAATGGGCTGACTGTGTTGGACACCTCGCAAAATAAACAACCAGCAGTGCCTCACCAACAGGGATGCATAAAGGGGTTCTGATTATTTTAAAGTCATGAAAGCAGAAATTTTTAGCATTACCTAACTCCAGTGGTGTTAGCAGCAGCAACCTCTAGAAGCCAGTGAGTAAGGACTCAAATGCCTTTTCAGCTTGGATCTTCATTATCATAATCGTAATGGTAATTTATTAGCCAAGTATGGTTTGCATCTTGTTATTGTGAAAATGAATAGGGATCTTGATGTGCACGCACATACACTATTTACAGTTCATGTAACAGTTTACACACTTATGCATTGTATAACATGTGGAAAACACGCATTGAACCTTTTGGCAGACATGACCTGATATCTGAAAGTGAATACAATGTAAGCCACAGATCTGAAAAGTATAACTTAGAGATAGAGCTCGGAGAATTACAAGCCTGGAAATGGCAGTGGTATAGAGAGTGAAATTCCATGGCACATGTATAAATCTTGCACAAATTTTGCATTGAATATTTTATTGAATGTATGTATAGCCTCCGAGAATGTCGGGTGGAGTTTTGGAAGGAACATGTTTTGTATATATTTATTTCTTGAATAAAGTATTTTTTGATAATAAAAAAAGAAACAATGTGAATGCTGTGGCGGTGCCCGGGGATTAGGCCTCTCCCTGGGTCATTCCCCTCGGCACGGGTTGGACAGGGCTGGGGAAGGGACTAGTGCTACGGGGTTTGCCTGAAAGGGGCTAGAGAGATAACTCGTGCTGGAGACTGAAGAGAGTGTGGATGTTCTGTTGTTAGATTAAAGTACTGTTAATACTTACCTGCCGTCTTGCCTGATTCCTACCGCGTCCAGACCCACTACAATGCTGCATTTGATTCTCAACAAAAAAAATCAAAAGCTTGTGATGATCACATTTACCAAGTGTGTGGTTTGCTGCAATAACTGCCTATTATCAGTCCATGAGCGTCTGACTATGCTGAGGAGGCAATCAGAACATTTAAGTGTAAACAGATATTCCAATATTTTATGTAGGAAGGAACTGCAGATGCTGGTTTAAACCGAAGATAGACACAAAATGCTGGAGTAACTCAGCGGGACAGGCTGCATCTCTGGAGAGAAGGAATGGGCGATGTTTCGGGTTGAGACCCTTCTTCATTTTATGAAAGGAAAAAGTGATGGAGAGACTCGGCTAGAGCTTACTGTGGATGTGGGAGCAAAGACAAAATATTTTTAATTAAGGAGAAATGCAAGTCAGAAAATAAAAATTCTGACAAGATATTTGACCTTCAGCTGCAATTGAATCACTGGATAGTCAACTGAAAGTTCCATAGCCTAGTGTACGAACCTGCTGGTGATCCTGTGGGTCATTTTTTTACAAGGTCCCAAAATACCAAGTGCATGCAAATTCAAACGAATAGATCAAATCGGGAACTTAATATTCTTAAACATGCAGAAAATGTTGATCAGGAAAGAGGAACTCACTACAGTGCAGGCTGCATAAACAACTAATGCACTAAGAAACCATAGACAAATGAAGATGATAGCTAGTCAAACAGCCAATCTCCAGATCAGACCGGTGGAAGGGGGCAGGGTTGATACAGTTCGACAACAGATACCAACGAGTGAAAAGCAAAAGGGAAGGAATCTGTGGATGACCGCACAGGTTCCCAGGGAAAAAATATACCCTGCATGGGATATTAAGCAATTTGATATGCCGGACTTTATGGCAAAGTTTAAGGAATATACAAGTAAGGAAGATCTGATGCAACATTGCAAGACAATGATGAGAACACAACTGGAGCATCGTATCAAACTTTATTCTCAATATTTATGTTCAGTGGAGGCAGTGCAGGGAAGGTTAGGTTAATTAGGGCGGCACGGTAGCGCAGCGGTAGAGTTGCTGCTTTACAGCGAATGCAGCGCCGGAGACACAGGTTCGATCCTGACTACGGGTGCTGCACTGTAAGGAGTTTGTACGTTCTCCCCGTGACCTGCGTGGGTTTTCTCCGAGATCTTCGGTTTCCTCCCACACTCCAAAGACGTACAGGTATGTAGGTTAATTGGCTGGGTAAATGTAAAAATTGTCCCTAGTGGGTGTAGGATAGTGTTAATGTACGGGGATCGCTGGGCGGCACGGACTTGGAGGGCCGAAAAAAAAAAAAAGGCCTGTTTCCGGTTGTAGATATATGATGATATGATATGATAATTCCTGACAATTAGGTTAATTCAATGCCAAATGAGGCTGAGCACTTCAACGTAAACACATTAGACTTTAGAAGAATGACAGGTGATATTGAAGTAATATAACATTCTGAGGGAGAATGACAGGTTGGACGCTGAAAGGATGTGGGGTTAGCTAGAACAAGGAACAAAGTTTCAGAATAAGGGGTCGCCCATTGAAGGTGGAGATGAGGAAGTGTTTCTTCTGTCAAAGGATTGTGAACCATGAAATTCTGTGGAGATGGAATCATTGAATAAATCCAGAGACTGGCAGACATTTAAACTAAAGTATGGGGATAGTGCAGGAAAGTGATGTTGAGACCAGGATTGGATCAAGCATGATATTAATTTAGATTATTTTTTTTTAGATTTATATTCTACAGCGCGGAAACAAGCCCTTTCGGCCCACCAAGTCCGCGCCGCCCAGCGATCCCCGCACATTAACACTATCCTACACACACCAAGGACAATTTTTACATTTTACCCAGTCAATTAACCTACAAACCTGCACGTCTTTGGAGTGTGGGAGGAAACCGAAGATCTCGGAGAAAACCCACGCAGGTCACGGGGAGAACGTACAAACTCCATACAGACGGCGCCCGTAGTCAGGATCGAACCCGAGTCTCCGGCGCTGCATTCGCTGTAAGGCAGCAACTCTACCGCTGCGCCACCGTGCCGCCCATTAGACTTTAGAGATACAGTGTGGAAACAGGCCAAAGATAGACAAAAAAAAAGCTGGAGTGACTCAGCAGATCAGGCAGCCTCTGGAGAAAAGGAACTAGGTGATGTTTTAGTTTGAAACAGGCCATTTGGCCCATCGAGTCCACGCCGCCCAGTGATCACCCCGTACAATAACACTATCATACACACCAAGGATGATTTTACAACTTACCAAAGCCAATTAACCTACAAACCTGTACATCTTTGGATTGTGGGAGGAAACCAGAGCATCCGGAGAAAATCCACGCAATCACAGGGAGAACGTACAAACTCTGTACTGATAGCCCCCATTGTCAGGATCGAACCCGGGTTTCTGGCACTGTAAGGCAGCAACTCTACCACTGTGCCACTGTGCTGCCCCTAATTTTATTGAATGGTGGAACAGACTTGATGGACCCATTGGCCTATTCCTATTTTTATGTTCTCATAGGACCCCAAACAGCAGATTTAAGATAAAATGAATTATTGGGAGACGATATGTAAATATGTTAACCTATCCCAGGTCATTGTGAGGGCAAGGTTGTGCATGAAGATGAACCCAGCTAAAGGTATTGATAATGTTGAATCCTCAAGGTTGTGCGTCATCAAGGCTGTGACAGGACAGCAGATGAGATGGAACAAAATCTATCTGCAGCCTTCAGCAGAACTGATGAATCAAAGTATTAGCAGCAACACCAGCAGCAGAAATGAAACTTCTACAGCAGAATTGGCAGAGATCACATCACCAACTCAAGGCATCAACTCATCACCGACAAGAAGGATTAGCTTCAAGTCAACAAAATGGAGACATGTTATGACCTAAACCTTCATTCACGTAAGATATAGTACAAGAAGCTTAATTTTAAAAATAAATTATTTGTTAAAAGTATTAAGAAAACTGACAATTTAAGCAAATGGATACATATGTATACCATTACAAAAATGAATAGCTGCCTATATTGTTGTGGGTATAAATATTCACAATAACATAGTACTCATGGTACACACTCACTAGTGTAGAATATTCTGTGTGGATAACAAGCATTGCATTTCTTGATAACTCTTGCCATGCTGTCTGAAAATAACCGTAATGTCATTTGAATATTAAAGTGCACTTAAGGAACAACAGTTCCTACAAAACAGATATCCAAAATATTTTATGCGTTGACTATTTATAAATCTGTAATGGAAGTGTGATGTGAAAAACATAAATACTGTTTTTGCTCTCCCAACTCAACCTTCACCAGCTTGCCCATGTCATAAATTTCAGAGGTAATTTGAGGGAGATTTACAAAATTAAAATTGACTCGCAGATCTTTTAAAGTATTATCTCAATTAACCTATTCGCAAACCACAAATTAAAGGCAAATTAATCCTAACTTTATCAAGGCATTTGGTGTCTGTGCCACAGAACCTTGTGCGGCAGTGATACACAGGTTGAGCATGAGGATGTGACATTTGAACAGTTACAACAGCGCACTGTTCAGCATCCCTAATAAAGATCATTGACCCTTTAGCTCGACAAGATTTGTTACCTGTGAATGGGCAATGAGTGTGATAAATGAGAAAACATTTATAGAAGATATTGATTCCAAGTGCTGTCTATCTGTATCTTTCTCCTAATTTTCCATTTTGTTCCTCGATCCTATACTTTGTGCTGGGCTAATATCTCTTTTTCCCATCAGATTACAATACTGCCACATTATATCTCTCTGCTTTGCCTGTTTAATAATGAGCAGATTACATCATCCACATCTGCAGCATAGACATAAGACGTAATGGAGGTTAATTGCTAACAGGCAGTCCAAGTGATTGGACGACATCTTCAATATTGCACGAACTTTTGGTCAAAGTCCCAGAGGTCCATTACATTGAGACTTGTTTATCGAATTGCAATAAAGGTATTCAATTCCAAGCAAGCTGTTTGACAGAACTTTCTTGCAGTTGGGAGTCAAGCCAACCTTGCCACATTTAACTGATTCCATTGTTTCAAAAATATACAGTGGATAATAAAAGGAAGGTCTGATTGAGGTCAAGCTTGGAATCTCAATCTGTCGTTCCCTACCAGATGTCAATTGACCTATAGTTCCATGCATTTCCTTTTCCTTTATTTACGACTATTCACGATGTTCAGTTCAAAGCTCTTCCTCGGCCCAGAATTGTCAATTTTCTGCTCTAGCATTCCTGGCATTCAAGGTCAATACCATAGCAGATGGGTTCCACTCGTTGAGATAGATCATGGGAAATATAGCACAGTCACAATCTGGAGAAGCAAAAATTGCTCCCTTTCAAATACCCAGCTGTCTTTTCATGATACCCACCTCCCCCCCCCCCCCATCCCCACCCCTACCATCACAACCCTTCCCTTTTCTTCTTTCTGCGACTCACGCCACTCTAAATACTTTTCAATTTGCACATAAATTCCTAACTAATTATTTCCAGTTCTGGTGAAAAAACATGCATCTGAAACTTGAACTCTTTCTCCTTCCAGTGATCTTCCCTCATCCGCTGAATAATATTTCCTGGTTTTATTATGTCTAACCTTTTACTTCCTCAAATGCTTTTCTTGTTTTTAACAAAATATTCCACTTGAAATGCATTGCATTTTGTTTAAAAAGTGTAGATATTTTAAAAATGAGGTTTTTTTTTCAGCACTCTCCCAGATGGTGAAGATTCCTAGTTTGTAAACTCAAAACCGGGAGCTGAACGATGGCCTGCTTTGGGCTCACTCTCCCAGATCTCCGCCTGTCACAAAGCCAACAGCAAGAACAGAACTGGGAAGAGATGATGGGACTTTGGACTTTAGACTTTAGAGATACAGCGCAGAAACAGGCCCTTCGGCCCATCGAGTCAGTGCCAACCAGCGATCACCCCATACACAAACACTATCCTACACACGAGGGACAATTTACAATTGTTTACCGAATCCAATTAACCTACAAACCTGTTCGTCTTTGGAGTGTTGGAGGAAAGTGGAGCACTCGGGAAAAACCCACATGATCACAGGGAAAACATGCAAACTCCTTACAGAGTTTGTCAGGATCGAAACCAGGTCTCTGGTGCTGTAATGCTGCAATGCTACGCACTGTGCCACTGTGCCACCCTAAAATAGGGCAAGCAAGGCAAAGCCACTGGCACCTACAAAAATGGATGTTTCTCATCAAGAGGTCAGGCACCTTAATGTAATTACCAACATATAATAACTTTACCTCAAGTATTTAAATTCAATATATCAACATTTGTAAAACTATGGAGAAATAACAAGAATGTGAGATTAATTGAATAGCTTTCAAAAAGTCAGCACTGCATCATTGTGTCGAGATTTATCTTCAAGTATGCTTACACAATGTTAATTTGTTAATTTAGATAGAGTAGAATTCTTCAGAAATATTCAGTGAAATGAAATCCATTGCTCCAAATTTCAGGTCAAATAGTTTTCAGTAGACATTCATAATTTTGCTGTGATGGCCTTCAGCCCATCATTGATATTAAATCTACATCATGGAATGGACTATGACCATTTAGCAACTCTCAATGTATTGAACAGAACATAGGGTGAAATGCTCAGTTCCAGAATATTTAACATCGCAGTTTCAGATGACATTGACAAGCTATATTTCACTCTTACAATTCAATGTTATTTGAATATTTCAATACATTCCTGCTTGGTACTGCATTCAACTCTCAAAGCTAACTCTTAGTAGATTTAAAGCAACCAGTTTCTATTATGTTTGTTTCTTGGTCACAAGCAAAGAACAGCAAGATATCAAGTTAACGTTTATAGTTTTCCTTCCACTTTGAGCTCTAATTACAGTGGCACAGCTGGTAGAACTGCTGACTCACAGCGCCAGGGACCCAGGTTTGATCCTGATTTCAGGTGCTGGTTGTGTGGAGTTGTCCCTGTGACCGCATGGGTTTCCCCCAGATGATCCAGCTTTACAGCGAATGCAGCGCCGGAGACTCAGGTTCGATCCTGACTACGGGTGCTGCACTGTAAGGAGTTTGTACGTTCTCCCCGTGACCTGCGTGGGTTTTCTCCGAGATCTTCGGTTTCCTCCCACACTCCAAAGACGTACAGGTATGTAGGTTAATTGGCTGGGTAAATGTAAAAATTGTCCCTAGTGGGTGTAGGATAGTGTTAATGTACGGGGATCGCTGGGCGGCACGGACTTGGAGGGCCAAAAAGGCCTGTTTCCGGCTGTATATATATATGATATGATAATGTAAATTACACCTAATATGTCGGAATGTGGGATACCATAAAACGAGTGTGAACTGATGATCAGTCAGGATGGACCTGTTGTGCCTGTTTCCGTGCTGTTTCTCTTAACCAAAGTAAATTAACTGAGGAATGAGGGATTGTAAAAATGACAGCAAATTTTTATTGTATTAAACGGATGCAACAATACATGAGTGCTTGCATGCATATCAATAACACTCTCAATTTGCTATAAAGGAATAACAGCTGGAAAACCATGCAGAGGGATTGGGGTCACCTTATAAATGAACAGATCAGAATGTAGGCACAACAAGTAATTCAGGAAGCTAACAAAATATTTTTGTTTATTGTTAGGATAATTGAATACAAAAGTAGAGAGGTTACGCTTTGTCCTTTGTCCCGTCCCCCTGACATCAGTCTGAAGAAGGGTCTCGACCCGAAACGTCACCCATTCCTTCTCTCCCGAGATGCTGCCTGACCTGCTGAGGTACTCCAGCATTTTGTGAATAAATACCTTCGATTTGTACCAGCATCTGCAGTTATTTTCTTATACTACGAGGTTATGCTTCAGTTATACAGGCATAGGTGAGACCAGACCTGGCGTACTGCATTGATCTTACTGATCGTACACTTGGAGTGTCTGTATTTAAGGGAACATGTATTGTGTGGAAGCACTTCAGAAAACATTTACTGCAAGGACACCTGCATTGGGTATGTTGCCTTATAATGAAAGATGAGACAGGTTACTTTACAATACAAAGCAAGTAGTATCTTGGTTGAAACAGTAATGATTCTGAGGGGCCTTGACAATGTTGATGTGAGGAAGATGTTTTGTCTTTTGGAAAAATCTAGAACAATCTGGCACAGATCTAGAACAAGGGATCACTGTTTAAAACAGAAATAAAGAAAATATTTCCATGAGGCTCAAATGTTTGCCTCTCTCTTTGAATACTTTTGAGGCAAGGGTAAATATATTCTTGATAATGGTGTAAAAAATGACTGAGTAGATGGAAAAGTAGAGTTCATATTACAACCAGATTAGTCATGAAATTTATTCAATGGTGAAGATGGCTTGAGGTGCCAAATGTCCTTCTCATGCTACTAATTTGCATTGAGATAAAGTGTGTTTTGAATAAGCAAACACGTTAACCAATATTAATGAGCATACTTAGTCACAACATTGTGAACAGAGAGAGCTTAAGCTTTTGTTTTGTGATGACATTGCATATTTCAGCATCTTACCAGAGTAGAATCCATTTAGCTTTTATAGACAGCTAATTTATCTGTGAAATTAAAAGGACAGTGGTGTAAAAACAGCAGAACAACACTTCTGTCAAACATTTCCTCACATTATCTAACAGTATTAATGAATAAACATAAGAAGCAGTTCATTTCCCGACTGCCTCTAAGTTAACAGCAGCACTAGAGGAGGCAGAATGAGCCTCTGGACAAATATTGGAAAGCCCAAAGCACTGGTTTTGGACCCAATCACAAATGGGATTATCTGGCCTGCTGTTTAGTATCTGTCTGAAACTGGACCAGCTGGCATCATGAGACCATCAGGTGACCCAATCTCAAACCCATCATGACAATCATGTTTCTGCATCACCCTATAAACATCCAACTTTGCTCTGGGTGCTCAGTGGACTATTTCTGTACACTTTGCTAATTGGGGATGTGCTTAGGTATGGCAATACTTTACTGGATTATATGTAAGAAAATAATTTCACTGTGCATTTGCACATGTGACAAATAAAAGCACCATTGGACCTAAGGCCATTTGCTCTGCAACATACATCCATTCCTTTGGAGTCTCTAGCATTCACTATTTCAAAGCAATGGTGCCCAGCCCACTTTGTTCTCCCTCTATACATGATCATCCAAAGCTCTGCTGCCAGTGTCTCTTTGTTCAACACACTCAAGTTTAGAAGAGCTTGACTGTGCAACCAAATACTAATCCAACTCTATCTACAAATTTGTAGACAACGTCACCGTAGTGGGCCGGATATTCCCACCAATTCCCTCCCATGATCCTACAATTCATCGACAAATGAAGGGCAATTTGTCTTGGCTAATTAACTTACCAGCCTGCACATCTTTGGGATGTGGAAGGAAACCAGAGTACCTTGGGGAAACCTTGGGGTACAGGTGTCAGAGGTTATGGGGAGAAGGCAGGAGAATGAGGTTAGGAGGGAGAGATAGATTAGCATGATTGAATGGCCGAGTAGACTTAATGGGCCGAATGGCCTAATTCCTTATGGCCTTATGAAACCCAGTCACAGGGAGAACAAACAGACAGCACCCAAAATCAGGAATGAACCCATGTTTTTCACTGTACCTCGGCACACTAAGCTAAACTATGTTTTTGGAGTTCTAAGGCAACAACTACATTGGATACGCCACTATGCTGCCCAGTGATATTCCCCCAACACTAGTTGCCATTAACTGCAATTCCCATCTTATTTGTGGACAAAAAGGTCACTGGTTCCACATGTTCAGATGATTTGTAACCATCTGTCTAAATTCTGGGATTCCTAATAAGGAAAAGCCCAACCACCAATTGACTGTGTGGAGTTTGCATGTGACTATGTTTTATCTTCGTGCATCGGTTTCATCTCACAACCAAAAGATTGGCTGGAGTACTGTGTGCAGCTCTTGGTCTCCAAGGTATAGGATGGATGTGATAGTACTGGAGAAGGTGCAGAAGTGATTCACCAGGACGTTGCCTGGGATTGAGCAATTCAGTTATGAGGAGAGACTGGGGAGGCTAGATCTGTTCTCCCTGGAGTGGAGGAGGTTAAGAGAGAACATGATTGAGGTATTTAAAATGGAGAGGCAAATAAGATAGGGGAGACTGCAAGAAACTCCCTCATATCAGAGGCAGATAAAACAAAAGGACATGGGTTTAATGTAAGTTGGAAGAGATTCAGAGGGGGCAAGAGAGGGATAATTATCACCCAGAGAGGTAACTACCTGGAATGTACTCCCTGAGAGCAGAGTTGAGGTGGGCACCGAGAATGGGTTTGCTCCTCGAGGAACCAGCCTCGCCCAGTGGCGTGAATGGTCTCCTTCTGTGTATAAAATACGTTTTAAATGTGGCTCATTTGGATTGTGTAGCCTTCAATTTTGCCGAAATGCTTCAATTTCGATCGCAAGTGCACTTTTTTACCATTATCAGTGTTATTCGGTTAATAAGTATGCAGCCGATATTGTCAATCTTCAAGCACTTCTAATTTGAAGTCAACCCTGCTAAATGAAATCATGTCCAACCAGCCAAATGTGATTAGTTGGAAGAGAATCCTCTCCCACTGCTCCATATTCCAACAGTGTTTAATGATATCCAGAACTGCTGGCAGTGCACTTGGAGATCAGAGTTGTGGAAAGCGGAATGATGAGTTGTTCAGTTGAGGAGAAAGGTTTACGTTCATCATTATTGAAGTTGGACTTCGTCCAGAATCGGATCAGTACCCTCATCTGAATGTTTCCCCCTTCCATTGCCAAGAGACCAAGTTTTCATGTAAAACAATGACTGGGTGAACAGCAGCAAATTGCAAAGTTTGTTTTAATGTTAAGTGGAAAACTCATGACTTCTACCATTCAGAAGACAAAGGGAATATCGCAGGGGAATACTACCTACTGAGAAACCTGGTTGTCATAGCACACCATCCTTTACTTGGAAATAATTATCTGCACCTCCATCGCAACCGAGTCAAAATCTTGGATTGTCCTTCTTAATGCCACTATGAATGTTAAAAATCACCGCTTTAGTTGACTATAATGAGAGACAACCAGATTTCTCGAAACATCCGAGTTCTCAAGTTTAAAATTAATTCCAAACATATTATGCATGAAGGGGAAATTCGATCTGAATAACATTGAGTATAAAATTAATTGGACTGCTGAGGCCCATCAAAGGTCAACATTCATTCTCTGTTTTTTGCTGCACAACACTTTAAAGATCAGTTCTGCAGCATATCTCTCCAGTAATTGATTGCACTCTATGTCCAAATCTAGTTGGATTGAATTCCAACCAGAAACACTCTCAATGAAAATTGTTCTCATAGACAATGAGCTGAACGACCACTGTTGTTTGTATCAATTGAACAGCAGCATGTGCCACTAACCAGCATTTCCAATCTTTTGGTGAAAATAATCAGGATCCTTTCACAATGGCCCACTCATCTAGTCTAGCTAGTACTGTAAGATTGACATTTTAATGACAACTAATGGAGATATCAAACCAATCGCCCCCTTTGTGGATTGTCACTGGCACCTCTCCTTTCCAAACTGAACACGAATGGCCTGCCAATGATCAGTTATTGATTTACATTAATTGCATGCTTTAGCCTCTCATGCCATCTTTTCAAATGTGGTATTCACAGCTGATGTTGACTTTAAACAATGGCCAGAATATTGCCTATTATGGCACCTCAAACCCAATATATTTGTCTGATGTCTGCATTGTTGTAGCTGATGGTCTTGGAGCTTAATACGTTTGAGACAATGTGGCGGTGCATATGGATGAGAGAAAGAGTTAGTGACGATTGGAGATTATTACTTTGTGAATGATAAGTGTGTTGTTCTGCTATTGGGAATGGAGAGAGGATGACATTGGCCATACTTGAATAGTCATTAAAAAACTGTTGTATTCTTTGGTGCTTCCAATTTAATTCCACTTCCTATTCCCATTTTGACTTCAATGTCCTTGGCCTCATCCATTGCCAGAGTGAGGCCAAACACAAAGAAAGCACCGTGCAACATCCTCTTCCTACTTTTGCAGGGATCTAGTTGGCTTCCTGGACCTATAGAGGCACCCCCTCCTCCCCTCCACCTCAGCCCAAGATGCCCTCTTTCACCTGAGTTTTAGCACCGCTTCCTAAAAACAGGGAATAACTTCCACTGGAATTTACACATATTAAGGACCTGGCCTCAAATAGCACCTAAGATAGACACAAAGTGCTAGAGTAATTCAGCGGGTCAGGCAGCATTTGTGTCTATCATTGGTATAAACCAGCGTCTGCAGTTCCTTCCTGTACATTCAAATAGCACCGACCTGTTTCAACAGGACGTAGTCACTAAAAAATAAAACCCCAAAAATATGAACAAAGGTTATACATGGAGTGATTAGCAGTGAGCAGACACCACAATTCTGATCAAGAAACAGGAGCATGAAGGATATGCTTCTGCACAAAGTCTAATGACCACAGATCAATCATAAATCACAGTGAAACCTCAGTTCACATTATGTCCAAAATATCCCCAAAGATGTTTGAGGTAAGGACCATACCAGGGGCATGGAGCTTCCACGTTGGAGAAATGGTGCATTCAATGGTCATATCACGGGATGTAAGCTACCCAAGTGGATTATGAAGTGCTGTTCTTCTACTTTGCGTTTGGCCTCACTCTGGCAATGGATGAGGCCAAGGACATCGAAGTCAAAATGGGAATAGGAATGGTAATTAAAAAGATTAATAACTTAGAGGCCCAGCATGCCTTGGTAGACAGAGCACATGTTCGATGAAAAGGTCATCCAGTCTATGCTTGGTCTTGCCGATGTAAAGAGGGCACATGGGAGCACCAAGTGCAATCAATGTGGTTTGAAGAGATGCGCTTGAATCTCTATCTTGCCTGGAAAGGCTGCTGTGATCTCTGAATGGAAGTGAGAGTTGTAGGGACAGGTGATACATCTCCTGCGGTTACAGGGAAAATTGCCTGGGGAGGGGGCGGATTGGATGGGAAGGAATGATTGAACCAAGAAGTTGTGGGGAGAGTGGTCCGAATGGAAAGCTGAAAGGGGTGTGGATGGGAAGATGTGACTGGCGGTGTGATCACGTTGGTGGTGGCAGAAATGTTGGAGAATGATGTGTTGGATGCAAAAGCTGATGCCGTGAAAGATGAGAACCAAGGGAACTCTAGTCTTGTTCCATCTAGGGGGAGGGGGAACGAGAGCAGAACTGCAGGACACAGAGGAGTCATGGGTGAGGGATCCATTTACAACAACAGGAGGGGGAATCCTGGTTACTGAAGAAAGAGGACATCTCTAATGTCCTTGAGTGGAAAGTCACACCTTGGGAGAAGATGCAGTGGAGTCTTAGAAGGGGATTCTGGGGTTGTTGACTTTGTAGCATCCTACGGCTCATGTGAGATTAAAAGCACCATTGAAACTCATATTCCGCCTGGATATCATACAACCCAACAGTATGATCTATTCATTCTCCAATTTTAAGTAATACTAGACCAAGTGGACCCGTTGGGCCCAAACTTCTCCTGCATTGGTGCACCACCCTCTCCTCCCTCCACCCCTCTCTCTCCCCTCCCCTCCCCTCCTCCCTCCCCTCCTCAACCCCCCTTATCCTCCCTCCTCCCCCTCCCTTCCTCCCCTCCCTCCCTCCACCCCCCTCCCTCCCTAGTAGATTTAAAATTTTAAATGAGAATAACTTAAAAAATATAACACCGATTTCAAAGAAACATCTTCCATTAGCACCAAAGGGATGACGATGAGTAAGGTGGGCCTGAAATTGTCACCCTATCGGGGTACCGTTTTGGCTGTAGTTCAGGAACAAACAAACAAGAGTTTTAGTATATAGATTGTGCCTACTCTCCCTCTCTTTCCCAACCCCCCCCCTCACCCCCCCTCCCCCCCAGTTCCTCTAGCATTGGCTTTTTGCTCAAGATTCCAGCATCTTCAGTTCCTTGTGTCTTGAAATTGATTACTACTTGGAATGATTTCCTAGACCTGCATACATTTCCTACACTTCAGCAGCGACTACACTTCAAAGTTACTGCACAAATGCCAGAGTATTTAGGGACCCTCCAGCTCATAAATCTTTCCTGATTATCCTTCTGTGAAAGGCCTTAGGATGTTTTACTAGATTAAATATACTTATTTTATAAATACACATTATTCTTTTCAAGCCTGTTATACCACCTCTAAAAAATACTTCAGGATTGGCACACTGCCACCTTCCGAAAGGAATTTCAGGATGTGGTGGCCTTTCCAGCAAAATCACATCTTTGTATAAATAACAAGAATCCTCGTTGTCCTTGAGCGGAATCCTCGTTAAATTATGGCCAATGTCCACAGTCTGTTGGGTTGACCGTTCTACTAATAAAAAAGAGTTGAACACATGCCCGTGTAGATCACTTTTTAACTGTTGGAAGATTCAGACATTTGCAGAAATGGAAGACAATTGGCAGTAATCATGGCTTGGCCAAGTAGACCAAAAACATATTGTTTAATGGATGGAAATTATCTGTCTAGTTTTAGTTTACAGATGCAGCGAGGAAACAGGCCATTCGGCCCACTGAGTCCGCACCGACCAGCAATCCCCACACAATAACACTATCCTACACACACTAGGGACAATTTACATTTATACCAATGCAATTAACCTCCAAACCTGTACATCTTTGGAGTGTGGGTAGAAACCGAAGATCCCGGGGAAAACCCATGCGGTCACAGGGAGAACATACAAACTCCCTGCAGACAGCACCCGTAGTCGGGATCGGACCTGGGTCTCTGTTGCTGTAAGTGCTGTAAGGCAGCTACTCTACCGCTGAGCCACTGTGCCGTCCAATACCTGTCAATACTTTAACATCAGATAAAGTACTCAGCAGACGATCCTTAATTCCTTCCTTGTGTAGTGGCCTGGCGGGGGCCAGAGAAAAGGCAAGACGCCAGGCAGTGTTCAGTTAGATTCTTTATTAGGCTGTGAGCTGGTGCCCACAGCGTAGTTCTCCCAGGGATGATCCACGCCTTCCCTTGGTCTGGCTTTTAACCCCTTTCACCTGTCCGTCAGGTAACGAGGGGGCTGACCCGAGGAGTGGCCTGATCCGCCACAGGACCCCCCCCAAGAACCGGAGGTACAAAACGGACAGGAGGGCGCACGAGGCGACCAGCCCGGGTGCGCACCATGACCGGCGCAGGGACCGGCGACTGACCGACAGGTGGAGGGGTCGTAGCAGACACTGGAGGGGGTAGGTTGGACGGGGGGCGACCGCGCGGGCGGGGCTGTGCAACCGGCACCGGCCGATCAATGTCCACGTGTGCCGGCTTCAGCCGTGCGATCGAAACAGTCTCTCTGCGACCCCCCATGTCCAGAACGAATGTGGCCGAGCCGTGTTGTAGGACCCGGAAGGGGCCCTCGTACGGCCGCTGGAGAAGTGATCGGTGTGCGTCCCTGCGCAGGAACACAAACTGGCAGTCCTCCAGAGCGGCAGGGACGTGTGGCTGGAATGTCCCATGACGTGATGTGGGCACAGGTGCCAGCCTGCCCACCGTCTGCCGAAGACGTTGCAGGGCGTCAGAAGGCTGCTCCACTCGACCGTGCGCTGGTGGGATGAGGTGTCTGCCAGCGGAATGGCCTCCGGCCACCGCGTGAAGCGATCTACCACAGTGAAGAGGTGGGTCATGCCCCGGGACGGCGGCAGCGGCCCCACGATGTCTACATGAATGTGGTCGAAGCGCTGCCGAGGGACACGAAACTCTTGCAGAGGCGCACGCACGTGTCGCTGGATTTTTGAAGTTTGGCACGGGATGCAGGTACGTGCCCAGTGTGCGACCTGCTTAAATAAGAAACAGGGCGGGTGGTTGCCCATAAGGGCGAGCATGTCCTCCAGAAGGGCCGACGGCCGTCGGTCCCCGAGCCCCCCCTGGCTCATAACGCGAGTTGCCCTCTCGGCGTCGCTGAGGCCGAACCTCCTGATAAGGAGTTCTTTAAGGCCCTTATATTTGTCATCCGTGGGGGGGTCATTAAGGTAAGGCTTTACTCGCCTTGCTGTCGCCTGGTCCAGGGCGCCGACGACGTAAAAGTACTTCGTCAAGTCGACGGTTACCCCTCGCACAGCAAACTGTGCCTCTGCCTGCTGAAACCAGACCTCAGGCTCTTCGGTCCACAGGGTCGGGAGTTTGAGGGAGACGGCCTCAAGGGAAGGCGTGGATCATCCCTGGGAGAACTACGCTGTGAGCACCAGCTCACAGCCTAATAAAGAATCTAACTAAACACTGCCTGGCGTCTTGCCTTTTCTCTGGCCTCCGCCAGGCCACTACATTGGTGACCTCGACGGACATCACACGTAGTGATGTCGAACAATGGGCAACCCGGTCCTGCCGCCCTCGCGCAACCCGGTCCTGCCGCCCTCGGCAGGACCGAGGGCGGCAGGACCGGGTTGCGCGAGGGCGGCAGGACCGGGTTGCCCATTGTTCGACATCACTACGTGTGATGTCCGTCGAGGTCACCAATGTAGTGGCCTGGCGGAGGCCAGAGAAAAGGCAAGACGCCAGGCAGTGTTTAGTTAGATTCTTTATTAGGCTGTGAGCTGGTGCTCACAGCGTAGTTCTCCCAGGGATGATCCACGCCTTCCCTTGGTCTGGCTTTTAACCCCTTTCACCTGTCCGTCACGTAACGAGGGGGCTGACCCGAGGAGTGGCCTGATCCGCCACACTTGACATTTTAAGGGCACTTTCATACTGCAAAGAGTTTCCACCAGCTGTAATATGCAGCTTCATTAGACAACTTGTCTATATTGAAAATGATTTTACCAACACTTTCACGCAGGTCGTGATATTCCCCAGAGGAAGCTAACTCTCATGCAAATTCATTTAAAGTACAACCTTTTACTGTCATGTTCTCTTTACCCAACACTGAAGGAAATGACTTTGCCATTATGGTCAAAAAGTCACCAGTTTTACATTGACGGTCTAACCCATAATCCCCTTTTGCTAATTCCATTATGAGTAGCAACTCCAATGTCAAAGAAAGCAAGTAGCAATTGTCATAAACCAGTTCAACCCTGCCTGCTTTGTAATTCATTATTATGTTTAAATATGGTCATCGCAGGATAGAATTAGTTTCAGGATTAAAATCCATTTTGACAAATACCCAACTAGTTCCAAGTCAAGGTGTTAATTTCAAGAAACACAGACATTTCTAAAACACAGACATTTCTGGTTTAACATTTCTAAAACACTCATCAAATCAGTAGACGATATATCGATTTCAATTCAGGTCGAATGCTGATTGAATAAAATTGAACATGAAGTGACAGCTTCCTCTGTTTTGTGACTGTGCTTCCCTGTCACTTCTTTGATTTTTGGGCTGAGAATCACGAGCAGCTAAAGAAATTATGTCTACATTCTTTGGAGTTCAGAAGAATGAAAGGCTATCTCAATGAAAGCTAAAACAATGAGCGGGCATATAAGGGTAGATGGCAAGGTGTTTCCAGCAGTTGAAAATTCCCTGACAAAGGGTTATGATGACAAGATTAGTTGTGGTTCTTATCAGGAAGGGGGGAGAAAAGTTACCAGATGCAGACAGGAAGGCAGAGTTGAGGTTACAATCAGATTTTTCATGATTTCATTGAATTGCACAGCAGGCTTGTGATCGAAGAGTCTTCTCTTGCTCCCAAGCCATATATTTGAGTCCATAATCAGCTTCACATGAAATAGTAGTTACACTCCTGCAATATTTCCCAGCAAATTTTCATATTCTCTGAGCGAAATGTTATCAACGGAGAAAGATACCAAAACTGTTAAAAAATAAAGTGGCATCAAAACCAGGAAACAAAATTTATCATTATTACCTAGAGGTGACCTTTATGAATTGGTAGTGCTGTGACTTTAGAAGAGCCAATGGAGTCCAGAGTGAGAGATGTCACAGGTCTTTATTCTGCATGAGCAAAAAAGCAATGGAGACCAAAGATAAACACAAAAAGCTGGAGTAACTCAGCGGGACAGGCAGCATCTCTAGAGAGAAGGAATGGGTGACCTTTCGGGTCGAGACCTTTCCTTTCTACAAAAAGCAATGGAGACAAAATGGAAGAGCCCTTTCCAAACTCAAAATACATTGAGTTTTTATGCCTTTTGGGTATAAAGGCAATTATAGGTGATTATACAATTTCAATGGCTACAGTGCATTTCAATATTTTGTGAGAACAATTATGTTTATAGCAGAGGTATAACTTAAGTGACAAGACATAACTAAGCCTGCTCTGCCATTCAAAGACAGCTTTTGGGACAAGGTAGTTCACATCAATATGCCAAAATCTTCAAGGAATAAAATCCAGATATCTGAAAAGTTCTTCTTTCAACACAATGTAGAGAGGATGGCTCTCTGGATATGCAAACACCCCAAGTATTGATTAACATTTTAAAAAAAACAATGGCCATGTTTGATGAGCGATATGACAAAACAGCCAGTCTGGAACTTCCCTCAATCTCTTTCTGGGACTGGAGACACAGGACTTGTTCCATCTATTTCACAATGCAGCAAAATATCTCAGCATTTGAAATATCTATTGCCCATTCCCAATGTGTAGAACTTCATCCATTATTTCAGCATCGAACAATGCCATACATCTCTTAGAGTGTGGTTGGGGTTTCCATGTATTCCAATTAACATAGCTATATTGTCTATACCTTTAGCTAATGCACGGGAGAATGTCTCATGGATATGCTTTGGAAACGTGTCAGCCAGTAGCCTGCTCCCTTCAAAACTAGCTATTGCCTGCAAGTTACATGTGCAAACAGTTTGTAGTCTGGTTCTTGCTTGTATTAATGAAACCAACATATCTTCTGAGTCTGGCTCATTATTCCTAACAAATGCTCCCTCTGCCTGAAGTTTGACTCGACAGCCTCCATTGAAGCATTAGTTTTCAGGTATCAGTGGGATTCATCCAACTTTTTAAGAAACAAGTTTGGAGGGATATGGACCAAGCGCAGGCAGGTGGGACTAGTGTTGCTGTTGGCCGGTGTGGGCAAGTTGGGCTGAAGGGCCTGCTTCCACACTCTATGACTCTATCAATGATGAAGAAAAGAGCTGAATGCATTCTACAGAGGTGTGGCAGAGGAACTCAGCTATTTTTGTCCTATCTCACAAGACCAACTTCACCACAAGGCACACCTGGTGGAAGCAGAATCTACCCAGTGCAGTGTCTACAGAGCCATAACTTAGTTTTTCTAGACTGCAGTGGTTGCCCTCATATTTCAACGCACAAGGTCGCTCCACACAAAACAAGATATTGAATTCTCTGAAGCATTTTTCACATTATTAATTTAATTTTACTTGGAGAGAACATAGCCGGTGCATTATAAATATTTCATTTAATCAGCTACAGCTGTAGTTATTATGGCTCATTAGCCGCAAGGTAATTGTTCCCCGAGCTTTTGCATACAATATAAAATAATCACTTTCCTAATCCACTGTTTAATGCAAATTAGCATTCCCATTTTATATATGAATAATAAATATCATCAGTCTTGAGTACAGAACTTAAATCCATAAGAATGACCCAAAGGGATGTTACCAACTTGGTAAAGGAACAAAGGCACTTTGTTTAGAATTACAGCTGGGCTGCCTTCTATCCCACGAGCAGGTTGTGGCTTAATTGGTGGATAGAGCAAACATGCTTGTTGCAACTTTGGACGCAAACTCTGGAGGATATTTCTTAAGATGAAAAACTTCACTTGATCACTAGAGGAGCATTTGAAATCCCAAGGCATGTAAGGTCATGAGGCGATCGGTGGTAAATGAGGCTGTGAGACTTTATGACCAGCATGGAGATGATATGTCGAAAGACCCTGTTTCTGTGGACATGACTCTACGACACTGCAACAGAAGCCAATGAAGTCTCCTTGCAAGTCACAAAACCAAACCACCGCATAGACAGCAGAAATCCCTGATGGACGGACAGTTGGCATTGTTAAGCAAAGCTTCAGATGGGGAGGTTGGCGATGGATGGGACAGCATGTATGGCAAACGAGCGATCATGACCGACCATGAAGTTCAATTATTTGGAAAATTGATGAGGAGTAATGCAAATCCACACGCAGTAGAACCTCCAGCAGGGTGGCCACTGCAGTAAGAGAAACTGCTGCATCATGTACCCATTAACATTTCAAGTCAACCCATTTAACCCATTCAAGTGAACCCTGCACATCAATCTGCCCATTTTCATTCCAAAACTTTTATTTTTAAGGCAGAGATAGATGGATTCTTGATTAGTACGGGTGCCAGGGGTTATGGGGAGAATGGGGTTTGGAGGGAGAGATAGATCAGCCATTATTGAATGTCAGAGTAGCCTTGATGTGTCAAATGGCCTAATTCTGCTCCTATCGCTTGTGAACATGAACTGTCCTAACTTTGATCTTCCTATGAGGTGGTGATATGTCATGCAGTAGTGCTGCTGTCCACCTTTTGTGAGGATGTCTCTTGTTTGTCACAAGTGACATAAAACTGTGCCGCTGACATTGTCCCTTGTATCACTCTGAAAGGAAAATCGTCATAATCACTATGTTTCAAGATTGAGTGCAGCATTGAGTGCAGATTGAGGAAGCAAGCGGGCTAGATCATCTCTGACCCCTCCCGCCCAGGCCACAAACTCTTTGAAGCACTTCCCTCTGGAAGGCAACTCCGGACTGTCAAAGCAACCACAGCCAGACATAAAAATAGCTTTTTTTCCACGAGTGGTAGTTCTACTCAATAACCAAAGTCTGTAGTTTCATTTTTGCTCTGGTTTATTTTCACCCACATTTTTAGACCGTAATGTTGTATCCTTATTGTTTTGATGTGTTTATGCTTTATTCTTAATTGTTAACTGTATGTTTGTGTTGTCATTTGTGAGCGGAGCACCAAGGCACATTCCTTGTATATGCACATACTTGGCCAATAAACGTATTCATTCATTCATTCATTCATTCATCTAAAATAGACAATCATCAGAATAGGTCTCGGAGCTCACGGAGGCTAGTGATAGATTCCATTCATAGGTCACCCTTGAGAAGCTCAGGAGTTAGATATACAAAACTACAATCCAGTAGATAATAGGAACCTTATCCAACATGAAAATGCATTGGTTTAGGTAGCAAGAGGTTCAGAGGGATCTTGTTTTCTCAGTTGCTGATATCCATATGTTGTAACAAAACTGTACCAGCAATAGCACAAGACAGCCAGTGTTTTACTGACTCATAGTGATCAACAATCTGTGGAATCAGCAAGATCTGCTTTGATCCTTACATTGTTTCTTTGTTGACTTCCACATTGTGATGTAATGATCCTAACACTTCTCTTAATGGAGGCAGGAACAACCAATACCACTTAAGTAGTCTTAAAAATGTCTTCAACTCAACAGACTTGGTAAAATTCAGTACAACCAACTTGGCCGTTTACTAGGTGGAGTCCTTCAGATCTGTTTCATAACCAAGATAGGCTACTTTGGAAACAAAGACCAGTCTCTCCTCAGCTGTACTCCTTCTCCACCTTGACTCCACAGTCAAAAAGGCCCAACAGAGGATGCACTTCCTGCGGCAACTGAAGAAACACAATCTGCCACAGGCAATGATGGTCCAATTCTATACTGCTATCATTGAGTCTGTCCTCACCTTCTCCATCATGGTCTGGTTTGGCTCAGCCACCAAGCACGACATCCGGAGGCTGCAACGGGTCATTCGCACAGCTGAGAAGGTTGTTGGCTGCAACCTTCCCCCCATTGACAAACTGTACACTGCAAGGGCCAGGAAGCGAGCGGGCAAGATCATCTCTGACCCCTCTCACCCTGGCCACAAACTCTTCGAAGCCCTTCCTTCTGGAAGGCGACTCCGGACTGTCACAGCAGCCACAGTTAGACATAAAAACAGCTTATATCCACGAGTGGTAGTTCTACTCAATAACCAAAGTCTGTAGTCTCTTTTTTTGCTCTGGTTTATTTTCACCCACATGTTTAGACCGTAATGGTGTATTCTTATTGTTTTGATGTGTTTATGCTTTATTCTTAATTGTTAACTGTATGTTTGTGTTGTCATTTGTGAGCGGAGCACCAAGGCACATTCCTTGTATATGCACATACCTGGCCAATAAACTTATTCATTAATTCATTCGTTCATTCTCAGAATGTAAAAGGGCACCTTCTAGATTCCTTTTGTATTCCTGGTCTGAATTGCTAAAGAGCAAAATATCAGCCAGGTACAATGTATCTATTGTCCTCCTTAAAGGCCTGAATTGATAAAATCCCAAATGAAAGACAGTAGTATTAGAAAAGACCAGACTACTAACCGTATGCTTTTGGGCCTTTTGTCTATTTATTCTGCTGCTAAACATGGTAAACATATGGCGTGTCCAGGGTTGTGAAGATCTGCTCTTTCACTTGCTGAGCGAATAGATCAAAGGGAAAGGAAGTTCATCCAGCTCCTCTTGTCTGTCGATTGTTACCTTAGATCCCAATGGTACCCCTGTCCCCACAATAGGAACAATCATGGCAACCCATTCAGAAAACTCAGTTGTACTGCATCCTGCATTCATTTCACTCTTCCACAGAATTTGCCTTCAGACCCTAAAGTGCAGGTCATACTTTGAAGCATCGTCCAGCACCCACCTCCAGTCCAGTCCAGTCTTCATTCACATACAAAGCATGCTTTCAAGTTCATCCTGAAAGATCTTGTCAGTTGAACGATAGAAGGAATCTAACCAGTTATGCACTTTTTGACTTGTATTCTGCCACAACACTAATTAAGCAAGTACAAGAAACTGAACTTGTGAGATTCAGTGTGATTTCAATAACTGATGCTCCAGAAGAGAAAAAAAGAACAAAATCTCGCAGAAAGCAAGCAATTCTGTTTCTTATAACCACCTTGGTTAATCCTCTTTCATCCCATCTCACCAATTACCATAACAGCAATATGCTCATGCAAATACTGAGCATCTGTGCACACTGTCATTTTGTTTTTATATCCTCATGCAACCACTAGTAGGCATTGATAACAAAACAATGGGAACATCTCTGAAAGGACCCTTGCATTTCTTAAATGATTAGCACACAGGGATAAAGCAAATGGAAAGATCATCTGTTTTGCATAACGTTTGTGGAGAAATGGATATTGACTGAGAAAGCTTTCGTTCAAACCTGTGCCTCAAGAGGGGCAAGTGGAGCCATGTGTGGTTGGGCTACTCCACAGAATCACATCCAGCCTGTTCCATTGTGCATTGTGCACAACTTTAGACGTGTGCCTCAGATGCACAAAATCTGGAAAGTAAGGCAAATGAATCTTGCACAAGATCAGTTAGAATGATCTGCTGAATAATTAACAGAACATTTACTAATCCTGACACCTGCTCCAGACGGGGAGAACTTGACAAAAGTGTTAAAAAGATCAGGCAAACATTTCACTCACATACAAACTACAAATTCCTCCACATTAAAACTTAATGTACCCATGAGGTAAATATAACAAATGGACTAATTCCTAGGCCAGAGGCTTTTGGCTACTTTCATGATGAACATGCAACGAATGTAATGAACTGTTTCATTGTTGTCAGTTTCCCAGCGGATAGCTTGTGTCCTAAACCCCATTACATAGATAGACCCCTCAGGCTTTCTTGCCTGCTCTCCTGGTTGAATGAGATATTGTTGAAAGCAGAGCCCTTAAGGATAGTGAAAGCAAAGGAGCTGGTGCAAATTAATAAAGCAGACATCTGTGTAAGTTGTTTTAAAAATTAAGCTCAAAAGCTCTAGCAAGCTCCTCTAACATGGTTACACAACATTAAATCCCAAATAGACAGTTACATCAGTAGAACAATGAAATATTAACCATTTTTATTTATTCCTTTCTGCATATTTTTCATTTGCTCTACCTTTATTATTGTCTCCATGTCCTCAGTAAGAGCAATGATCTGTAATAGCATAATAGGCTTACATTAAATATTTATTTTAAAAGACAAAACAAAGTTCTGAGGTAAAGAGCCTTAAGTGTCTTTCTTACATTTTTGATGTGAATTCTTGGGAGATCAATTCACTTTTGCCAAGAGTAACAACTAATTTATAATGGAAGAAGGAAAAAAAAAACAGCTAGTCCATACTATTGTTTCTGCTCAATGCATCTTCTCCTACCCCATTCCATCGAACTGGACCTGCATTCTGCTCCTTTCCCTCTTTTGGATATCCAGCTTATCCTGAAGGGCATCCATTATTTTTGCTTCAACTAAAGTGTTTGTTCCAAAGCTCTAACAGAAACTTGTGCTGTTGCCAATTCTATATATTGAGTTCTTCCCATTCTAGAGATGGCACCATATTCCTTACATTAATTTATTTAGAAATTCTGGGATTGGACTGCCATGAATGCACTTGATGCAATAAAAGTCAATGGTAAGACTGCCCTTTGACTAGCATTTCATTTCAGTGCATTTATTAGATACACAGTCCAGTACTTTTGGGCAACATTTATATTGATTTCCATTAAGTTTAGTTTGAAGATGCAGCATGGAAACAGGCCCTTCAGCCCACCAAGTCTGTGCCGACCATCGATTACCCAAACACTAGCTCTGTTATCCCACTTTCTTAACCTACACACTGGGAGCAATTTACATAGGCCAATTAATCTACAAACCTGTACGTTCTTTGGGGTGTGGAAGGAAACTGCAGCACCCGGAGGAAACCCATGTGATCACAGAGAGAACGTACAAACTCCATACAGACAGCACCCATAGTCAAGATCAAACCTGGATCTCTAGCGCTGTAAGGCAGCAACTCTACCGCTGTGCCACTGTGCATTTACAACAATTTTTTTTAATCCTTACCTTCAATGAATATAACGGAAAAAATTGTGGGAGTGATTTTCAACAACACATTTGATCGTATGTAGTCCAGGGTTGCCAGTTTAGGTGCTACATGTTGAAGAGCATGATTTCAATTTGTGTGGATTTCCTAAATCAGAACTCTACAATTTAGAAATCAAGGACTGACTAGTTTTAGTTTTCCTGCCTCAGTACACTTACATTCACTGAAGGGGAGGGTCAGCAAGAGTGCTGACACTCAGTATCAAGGTGGCTGACGGTGCAAGTGTAAGGGAACATGTTCACGAGTGCAATTCTGGAGCATCTGGTAGGTGAGGTTTGGAAAAGAGGAATATCCCATATCATTTGTGTTAAAATGAGGGTTGATTGCCAATTATTAAAAATGGTACTTTGTGTATACTTTGTGTAAACATTATTCAACAGTTCACTGAGGATTGCACTCAAAGGAAGGAAACAGCACCCTGGCACTCCATTTTATTGGTCACCATTTGGAGAAACGTTGACACCTATAGGTAGTTTTGTGCTGGTAGATATCTCCTTCCTCACAGAGAATGCCAGGCCAATATCTGGTTGCAAATATTGGTGACAGCTTGTTGCAATTTATACTACAAAAGCAGTTTTATGAAATGTCAGAACTGATCAAATTACTTTCAAACCCTTCCACAGATCGTCACTTCTTTGTCCTGAGAGAGGTTAGAAACATAGAAACATAGAAAATAGGTGCAGGAGTAGGCCATTCGGCCCTTCGGCCATTCAATATGATCATGGCTGATCATTCAGCTCAGTAGCCTGTACCTGCCTTCTCTCCATACCCCCTGATCCCTTTAGCAAAAAGGGCCACATCTAACTCCCTCTTAAATATAGCCAATGAACTGGCCTCAACTACCTTCTGTGGCAGAGAATTCCACAGACTCACCACTCTGTGTGAAGAAATGTTTTCTCATCTAGATGACAGATCTAATATACCAGGATGCAACCTTTTGAATGAAGGACTTTTGGAATGAAGGACCTTTGGAAAGCAAGGTTTCATTATTTCATTGAGATGGTCTGTTGAGCGTTTGGGCACATTGATCTTCTCGACAGCCAGTAGTGTTCACCTGTGTGGGCTGCTGGCATTCATACTAAATGCATGTGTGTCCAGTTAAATTCCGCCAGTGTGCCTCACTAGAATTCAAACCTACAGCATTTTAGTACTGGCCAATATTGGTCCCTTTGATGAGACAAAACAACACACACATACACAGATGAACCACATGAAACCGAGTCCATGCCATTCATCGTGATTAAAAGAAGTTCCCAGGTCAATACTCGGTCTTCTCGAAACCTTGGAGAACATGTAGAGACCCTCGTAGGATGGGACGGCTTGGAGGAGAACATGGAACAAAACTATCAGCCATTAGTAGAATAAACATCTACTTCCTGACACACCGTTGTAGCTTCTTGGTTTTAACATTCCACAAAAGGCAAGGAAAGTTTTAAACAGAATTTGAACCAGGCACAGCCCACTTGACAGACACATGGAACTTTCGGAGTTCTCTGAAAAGTGAATGCTGCAACCCATTACAACACTCTTGGCTACATTTATGCCTTTTGTTTCTTGTATCATACTTTGGGCACAACTACTAAAAATTTGGTTAACCGATAGAATTATTTAAATGTAAATGAACCCTATGCCAACATTGGAATCAGTTTTGCTGTCTCTGCATGTAAGTTCTTTATTCACAATTTGGACGTCTGTGAGCATGAGTATCTCCAGAGGATTTTTATCTTGCAGTGCAATATGAGAACTGTGGCTAGGATTGCAGACAGAATACAAATCCAGGAAACAGTGAACTCCAGCTAATTCACCATCTGTACCAATGCTGGACAAAAAAATAATAACCACTAACTTAGTACCTGGGGAAGAAAGGCCATCTGGTGCCTTCTGATCGGCATAAGCTTTCTGCTTCATGCCCACTGTTCAAAACTTCATTATCTCATCAGATGTAACCATATTCAACAATGGGGCATCTGTTGTGCCTAAAAATTAAAATTTAAAAATGCAGTTGTTAGAAATCTGAAATAAAAAATAGAAACTACTGGAAAACTCTAAACAGCATCTGTGGAAGTAAATACAGAGTTAATGATATGAAACATCATTGTTTCTCTTTCCAGATGTTTCCTGACCTGTTGAATGTCCCAGCATTTTCTCATTTAAATCAATTGTTCTCAGCTCTGAATCACACTTGACTTCCAACTCTCCTGTTGTTCTTCTGAGAGGCGTCCAATTGCAAACTGATGACGACACAAGATTAAAGACAAAACACCTCACAGCATTTAATGTCCTCGCTATGAATAATTCAGTTTCATCCCCCAACTCAAGTAGTTTCAAATGTTTTCAAACCTACCGATTTAAAACAGATTTTCATTGAAAGGAGAGCAGTTTGGTACGGTTGGATACCGAGACTAACTCTAATATTTCAATTCGAAGGAATCACAAAATGCTGGAGTAACTCAGCAGGTCAGGCAGCATCTCAGGAAAGAAGGAATGGGTGACGCTTCGGGTCGAGACCCTTCTTCAGACTGATGTCAGGGGGGGCGGGACAAAGAAAGGATATAGGTGGAGGCAGGAAGACAGAGGGAGAACTAGGAAGGGCGAGGGGGAAGTTCCTTCTCTCCTGAGATGCTGCCTGACCTGTTGAGTTACTCCAGCATTTTGTGGTATCTTCGATTTGTACCAGCATCTGCAGTTATTTTCCTACACTAATATTTCAATTTATCTTCTGGACAGTCTGCTCCCTTGAGAGCCGCCAACCATCCAACTTCACCCTTGCATATCTTTTGCCACCTTCAGCTCCTTCCCTCCCATTTCTCCTTTTCCACTGGTTAACTTCCATTGCCTCTAATAGTTGGTGATGTTTTGTCCTACCTACTTTAACTGCCAGCTTGAATTACCACGTGAATTAGCAGCTATGCATTAACTTTACTTTCCCAGAAAAGCACTGGATTTCTTTTCCAAATTATATTTCCAATATCAAGTAGAAATGAAACCCATTAATTTGGCTTAACAATGAACATGAAGAGACGTGTGCTCGATTGCTGAAATTCATCTCTCATATATTCTATTATACCTCGATGAGTATCTTATTTTCCACGGCTTTATCCCAACTCAACTTCTCTCACACTTGTGTTGTGCTGCTTCTTTAATGTCTCCTTTCATTCACTCTTCTCTCCCATATAACTATCCTTGGCTTTCAGGAATTCCTTAACCTTCCTGGTTTCCTTCTCTTATTCTTCCCATCGACTCCATCTTTGTAAAACTGGAGGGAGGGGCACAAGTAGAAGGGGAAAGGGTGGAGATGAAAGAGGGAAATATGGGGCTCTGGGATGGGAGATGGGAGGAGGGGAAAGAAGCAGGATAGCTGGGGGAGGGGGAGAAATGTGCGTGCACCAGGGTGGGGAGGATGGGAAAGAAAGGGGACACCTCTAATAGTGAACATGGATAGACAATTATATTATAAATGTTATAAATATCAGTCATCCTGACCCAAAATATCCCTATTCTCCAGAGATGCTGCCTGACCCATTGAGTTGGAAATGCACAGGTGTGTCTATTGTATTTTGCATGCATTTTATAAAGTACAATAAAAGTCCAATAACCTGGCATCCTTGGGAGTCCGGTGCTGGAGGTCTGACTGATTACCTGGACTATTGTATTGTATTCCCATTGCTACTTCCACCAGCACTTCTTTTGTTTAAAAACGCTTTGCAGTGGTGTACTAGATTTTCCAGTGAATTCAGCGAGTTTAAAGGGAGGACAGGAACATGGAACTCAATGAGGGTTGAAGATAATGCAGAGGCAGGTGGGCCAGATGCTGAACAGGCCAGCTTTTCTGAACAATCAGATAACAGATTGTTGACGTTTTACTGCAACGTGTGTGTGCAGTCAATGGCAATCTTCACCATAGGGAAGTCTGCCCACCCAGTCCACCTATCAACAGCAAAAAGAGAATGTGATTAAGCCATTTCTCTGTATGCAGACAGTTTTGCAAACCTTCCTTTTGTAGCAATGCACTGTTACTTTCAGAATGTGCAGGAAGGAACTGCAGGTGCCGGTTTACACCGAAGATGGACACAAAATGCTGGAGTAACTCAGAGGGACAGGCAGCATCTCTGGATAGAAGGAATGGGTGACGTTTCGGGTCGAGCCTTCTTCAGACTGAGAGGGGAGAGGGAAATGGAAGGGTAAGGTGTGAAAATGAGAGATCAAAGGGGACGGTTCAAGGAAAATGAATAGATTATGGCGAGTCCGAAACTTGCTAGTTGTAGACGAAGTTTATTGCAGCCGCAATACACGAATACAGAATCAAAACAACAAGTTACAGGACAACCAATATAAACTTACTGTCTTCCTTGAAGACTTCGCCGAACTGGCTAAATCGGGCGCCAAACGCGCACCTGACATCGCTGGCCAATCAGCGATGTCGTTTGCTGGACCAATCCTCATGGTCGCGTTCCCACGTGACCTCGCTGGCCAATCCGAGGGTTCGACGACCTGGACCATTCTCTATGGTCGCTACATGACCCCCCCCAGAACCCGAGGTGCGGAACCTAGCAGGGAGCCGGATTTCGCGACCATAACGAGTACGGAGAGGGACAGCCTGAACCACAGGAGCCGGAGGTTCCGGACTTGGTGGAACAGCCGGAACGGGAGGTTCTGGAGGAACTACCGGAACGGGGGGTCCTGGAGGAACTGCCGAAACGGGGGGTCCTAGGGGAACTGCCGAAACTGGAGGTCCCGGAGGAACTGTCGGAATGGGGGTTTGTGGACTGGGCGGAACTAACGGAGGTTGGCCTCTTCTAGGGGTTTGACCGACCAGGACTGGTTGATCTGGGTCCAAATGGGCAGGTTTGAGCCGGGACACCGAGACGAGTTCACTCTTGCCGCCCATGTCTAAGGTGAAAGTAGCCGTTCCCTTACGTAAAACCCGAAACGGCCCTTGATAGACCCTCTGCAACGGGGCGCGATGGGCATCTTTACGCAAAAAAACAAACTCACAGTCCTTCAGGGAAGACGGTTCATGTACCATGGGACACCCATGACCTGAAGTCGGCACTGGAGCCAGGGAGCCCACCCGTTCCCGGAGAGCTGCTAACGCTGATGGGACTGTAGGGAGCAGGGCTGAAGTGTCCGGAAACAGATCTCCAGGTACTCGAAGGGTCGAGCCATATACCAGCTCTGCGGACGACGCACCGAGATCTGGCTTAGGAGCCGTCCGGATGCCCAACAGAACCCAAGGGAGTTGGTCTACCCAGTCTGGGCCTTCAAGCCTTGCACAGAGGGACGCCTTAAGTTGGCGGTGGAACCTTTCTACGAGTCCATTTGCCTGGGGGTGATATGCAGTTGTGGGTTGTAATTTGGACCCGTACAGTTCCGCCAGCGCGGCCCAGAGGGACGAAGTGAACTGTGGTCCTCTGTCAGTTGTAATAACTGCCGGGACCCCGAAACGAGCTACCCAGTGAAGGGCCAAAGTCCTAGCACAAGACGCTGACGAGATATCACACAATGGGAAAGCCTCTGGCCACCGGGTGAACCGATCCACCACCGTGAGGAGGTGGGTGTAGCCCCGGGAGGAAGGCAAAGGCCCGACCAAATCCACGTGGATGTGGAAAAAACGAAAAGCCGGGACTTCGAAATCCTGTAGGGGGGCTGGACGTGGCGCTGGACCTTAGCGGTCTGACAGGGCACGCAGGAACGTGCCCATCCCGCTACCTGTTTCCGCAGGCCATGCCAGACAAACCTCGCTGCCACCAAGGCAGAGGTGGAGCGGATGGACGGGTGTGCCAGCCCATGAATGGCATCGAAAACCCGGCGCTGAAGGGAGGGCGGTACTACCGGCCTGGGGCGAGGAAGAGAAACATCGCACCAGACTTTCGTGCCCTCCGACCCACAAGCTACCTGGGCCAACTTCAATCCCGAAGTGGTGGACTGGTACGTCGAAACGGTATCCGCCAGGAGCTGTGCCTCCGCGAGCTCCTGGGGATCCACTTCGCAGTCCACCGCCGAAATAGGGGGAAAAGCAGGTCTAGACAGGGCGTCAGCAACGGCATTCAGCTTACCCGCGATATGACGGACATCTGTGGTAAATTCTGAGATAGCCGTCAGGTGCCGCTGCTGGCGGGCCGACCATGGGTCAGACAATTTCAAAAAAGCAAATGTTAATGGCTTGTGGTCCGTAAATGCCACAAATGGGCGGCCCTCGAGGAAATACCTGAAATGACGGACAGCTAAATGGAGAGCTAGAAGCTCTCGGTCAAATGCGCTATATTTCAGCTCGGCCGAATTTAGTTGCCGGCTGAAAAACGCTAAAGGCTGCCAACGGCCACCAACCTGCTGCTCCAGAACCCCGCCCACCGCCACGTCAGAGGCGTCAACCGTCAGGGCCGTGGGGGCGGAGGGGCTCGGATGGACCAGCATGGTGGCGTCTGCCAAGGCTGCCTTAGCTGCCGTAAAAGCCGACTCTGCGGTCGGGGACCACAACAACTCTACCGGATTACCTGCAAGGCATTGGAAAAGTGGGCGCAGGACTCGCGCCGCTGCCGGAACGAATCTATGGTAGAAATTAACCATGCCTACGAACTCCTGCAGCCCTTTTACTGTGGTAGGCCTGGGGAAAGCCCGGATAGCCTCCACCTTCTCTGGCAAAGGGACAGCGCCGGCAGGGGTAATTCTGTGTCCTAGAAAATCGAGAGCAGGCAGGCCGAATTGACATTTGGAGGGTTGAATAATGAGCCCGTGGTCTTGGAGCCGCTGGAACACGGTCCGCAAATGGGCCTGGTGTTCTTGCACTGAGGGGCTGGCTACCAGGATGTCGTCTAAATAAATAAACACAAAGGGTAAACCCCTGCCCACGCGGTCCATCAGTCGCTGGAAAGCCTGTGCCGCGTTCTTTAAACCGAAAGGCATACGCAACCATTCAAACAACCCGAACGGAGTAATAGTTGCAGTTTTTTGTATGTCCTCCGGTCGCACCGGAATCTGATGGTATCCTCGCACCAAATCGATTTTGGAAAACACCACCGCTCCTTCCAGTCCAGATGAAAAGTCCTGTAGGTGCGGTATGGGGTAGCGATCAGCCGTGGTGACAGCATTGAGACGCCGATAATCGATAATCGCCACATGGCCTCCACCCCCCAGATGCCTTGGAGACCATGTGTAACGGCGAGGCCCACGGGCTGTCAGACTGACGAACAATTCCCATTTCCTCCATCTTCCTGAACTCCGCCCGTGCCACCACCAGTTTGTCTGGCGGTAGTCTCCTGGCCCGAGCGAAAACGGGAGGGCCTTCAGTGCGGATGTGATGGACCACACCGTGCTTAGCTGAAGGTGCGTCAAAACGTTGGACGAGCAGCTCTGGGAACTCTGCCAGAATCGCAGCATACGAGTCGGGGGCCGCGACGACGGCCTGGACAGTAGGGCTGGGCGAGGAGGCAATTGCCGGAGCGACGTGCTCGTCTTCAGCAGCGGGTCGGAGGTCGTTACCGCGGACATCAGGAACCAGTGAAAAAGCCCAGAGAAAATCTGCGCCCAGGATCGCTTGTTTGACGTCGGCTATGATGAATGGCCATTCGTACGTGCGGAGGCCTAAAGCAAGGGACATCTTCCGTGTGCCGAAAGTGCGAATTGGGCTGCCGTTAACCGCGATGAGGGTGGGACCTGTCTTACCCGATCTGGTTTCGAGGTCGGTCGGCGGCACTATGCTGACGATGGCTCCGGTGTCTACCAAAAATTCTGTGTCCGTGAATCGATCATGGACATAGAGGCGCCGGTTCTGGCCAATCGTAACTGCCCCTATGTACGATCGGCCGAGGCATTTCCCGCGAAGGTACAAGGCAAACGAGTTGCGGGATTCGTTACCCCATCGTAGGTGATAATAGCACCAGCCGCGCTTGTGCGGATCTTTTTGGCGGGCTTTCGGGGAATTGGCGGGAGACGTGGCGCCATCTTTCCGTCGCTGTGGCGTGGTCACCGATGTCGAGACTTTGTTGATGGAATCACTTGCCTTGTTTTTTCCCGCTATGAGCGCGTCCGCTTTCGCTGCATATGCTTCGGGGTCCTTAAAAGAACAATCCGTAAGCAGCAGTCGGACATCCTCGGGAAGTTTCTCGCGGAATGCCTGTTCAAACATCGGGCAATCCGTATGCTCACCGGCTAGCACCATCATTTCAGCCATGCGGACGGAAGGCAGTTGGTCTCCAAGCTCCGGTAGGTGCAGAAGTTTTGCCGCACCACCATGCTTATTTAACCCGAAGGTTCGCAGTAATGCCTTCTTCATGGTTTCGTATTTGTCTTCCGCAGGTGAATTTATGATAAACCGCATCATGCGCTTGGTTGTGTCCGGCGATAGAGCGCTGACGAGGTAGAAGTACTTCGTGGAATCGTCCGACACCTTCTTTATGTGGAATTGAGCCTCGGCGTGGATAAACCAAGCTTGCGGTGCGTACGTCCAAAATAACGGAAGATGAACGCCTGCCGCGCTTGACTCCGGTGTGCCCTGCTCGGTCATCGTCAACGAGGCGTCGGGTTCCTGCTCAGTTGGTGATCGTCCAGATCACGTTCGGGGTCACCAATATGGCGAGTCCGAAACTTGCTAGTTGTAGACGAAGTTTATTGCAGCCGCAATACACGAATACAGAATCAAAACAACAAGTTACAGGACAACCAATATAAACTTACTGTCTTCCTTGAAGACTTCGCCGAACTGGCTAAATCGGGCGCCAAACGCGCACCTGACATCGCTGGCCAATCAGCGATGTCGTTTGCTGGACCAATCCTCATGGTCGCGTTCCCACGTGACCTCGCTGGCCAATCCGAGGGTTCGACGACCTGGACCATTCTCTATGGTCGCTACAAGATCATTGTTAGCTCGGGGAAGGTGACAATGAGGCATACAATGTAAAATTTAATCAGGAGGACAGTCAGACTGGTCGGAGAACTAGGAAGGGGGAGGGATGGAGACAGAGGGAAAGCAAGGGTTACTTGAAGTTAGAGAAGTCAATATTCATACTGCTGGGCTGTAAGCTGCCCAAGCAAACTATGAGATGCTGTTCCTCCAATTTGCATTGGGCCTCCCTCTGACAGTGGAGGAAGCCCAAGACAGAAAGGTCAGTATGGGAATGGAAGGGGGAGTTAAAGTGTTTAGCAACCGGGAGATCATGTGGGTCTAGGCGGAGGTGTTCAGCGAAACAATCGCTGAGCTTGCGCTTGGTCTCACTGGTCTCAGAATGTGGTTTATACCCTCCAGCAGCATCCTGAAAAGTGCCTGCATGTGGAAGTTAAACACTGCTTGACCAAATACCCTTGGAGGATACTGTGACTCTGAGATTGCCTGCTCCCCACCCCTCCTCCATTTTCTAGAGGCCTGTTTTGGTCTGACCAAGCCCTAGCAGGCTAACTATCTGGGAATAATTTATATCACCACAAGCTTTAAACTGATCAAAAGAATAGCTCAGCACCAGCCAGCTCACTCTCTAAAGATAATTGAAACATTATTATGTGCTGAAATCATGCAGAATCTCTGCAACAGCCACAAGAAATACCCCACCCACCAACCATGCAACTATTTGGAGGGGAAAAATGGGGATCATCAACTGAAATAAATAACATCGTCAGCAAATGCTGGAAACACTCAGCAGAACAAGTCACGTGTGTGGGAACAGAAATGGTGTTAATGTTTCATATCAAAGACATCAGAATTGGTAAAGATTCTGGTAAATTTGATGAAACGTAGAAACAGAAAATAGGTGCAGGAGGAGGCCATTCGGCCCTTCGAGCCAGCACAGCCATTCATTTTGATCATGGCTGATCATCCACAATCAATAACCCGTGCCTGCCTTCTCCCCATATCTCTTGAATCCACTAGCCCCTAGAGCTCTATCTAACTCTCTCTTAAATCCATCCAGTGATTTGGCCTCCACTGTCCTCTGTGACAGAGAATTCCACAAATTCACAACTCTCTGGGTGAAAAGGTTCCTTCTCACCTCAGTTTTAAATGGCCTCCCCTTCATTCTAAGACTGTGGCCCCTGGTTTTGGACTCCCCCAACATTGGGAACATTTTTCCTGCATCTAGCTTGTCCAGTCCTTTTATAATTTTATATGTCTCTATAAGATCCCCTCTATTCCTTCTAAACTCCAGTGAATACAAGCCTGCAGAGAGTTGCAGAGGTCACTGCTTTGTTTTACTTAATTTAAATAACATTAATTGTTTTTGATATTTTACATGTGTTTCCATTTTGCTACTTCTGAGATTAAATTAATTACTATTCACTAATGAAACACAAATTACATGATTACACAACTGAGGAACTGGACGTTGTTTGATTAAATTCCTTGGCTCAGAAAGTGAAACATGGCCCCATCTGGTTCACACCCAGCCCCAGGGTTACACAACCTGTGAAATTGCACCAATCCTTCACCCGTTGGCAAATGCCAGTGCAGCTGCTGGCGTATCTGTAATGCCCACCTGCCCCAAGATCAGCCCGACAGGATGAGAGGGAACTTCCTATCCACATCGCCAAACTATTATCCCCGCCAAGAACCCTGTTTCAATCACCCTTGATTTTCTGTGCAAATCAAGACATTTTTCGGCTTTGTACAGTTACATCTTTAGTTCAGTTTAGTTTATTGTCACGTGTGCTGAGGCACAGTGGAAAGATTTTTTGTTGCGTGCTGTCCAGTCAGCAAAAAAGACTATATATGCTTACAATCAAGCCATCCACAGTGTACAGATACACTGTATATATGCTTACAATCAAGCCATCCACAGTGTACAGATACAGGATAAAGGAATAATATTTAGTGCAAGATAAAGTCACGTAAAGTGTGATTAAAGATAGCCCAAGGGTCTCCAATGAGGGAAATGGTAGCTCTGGACCTCATCTCTGTTCCAAGCCAGGATGGAGAATGATGGATAATACCTCTGTCTGTAAATAAACTGGAATTGTTATTATCCAAAAAATTTGCTTGATGGATTTTCAGGGTCTTAGTTTAGTTTAGAGATACAACGCAGAAACAGGCCCTTCAGCTCACCGTGTCCGCACCGACTAACAATCCACGCACATTAACACACACTAGGGACAATTTACACTATATCAAGCCAATTAACCTGCAAACCTGTACGTCTTTGGAATGTGGGAGGAAACCGAAGACTTCGGAGAAAACCCACGCAGGCCACGGGGCGAATGTACTAACTCTGTACAGACAGCACCCGTATTCGGGATTGAACTTGAGTCTCTGCCGCTGCAAGCGCTATTAGGCAGCAACTCTACTGCTGCGCCCATGCACCGGGTCCTTCAATAATATTTTGTTTAAACGGCAAAGATCATCGTTGTTGTTGTGTACAATAGTTCTGGCCATGTGAGGACCCAATTACCAACGATGGCAGTCATTTGCCTTTTGTATGCTGCTTTCTTCCATGCAGTGATCTACTTGGTGGTAGATAATATATGAAATATACAAATTAATATTGTAATGATAGTTTAATGATAATGATTTAGTGAAGACAAATCAAGTCCCTTACAATCGGAGACAGGTGAATTTATAATGGGAAACAAGGAAATGGCAGAACAGTTAAACGAGTACTTTGGTTCTCCCTTCACTAAGGAAGACACAAACAATCTCCCAGAAATACTAGGTGGACCGAGAATCTAGTGGGAGGGAGGAACTGAAGGGAGTCCACATTAGTCAGGAAATGGTGTTTGGTAAACTGTTGGGACTGAAGGAAGATAAATCCCCAGGGCCTGGTGGTCTGCATCCCAGAGTACTCAAGAAGGTGGCCCTAGAAATCGTGGATGCATTGGTGATAATTTTCCAATGTTGTCTCGACTCTGGATCTGTTCCTGTGGACTGGAGGATAGCCAATGTAACCCCACTTTTTAAGAAAGGAGGGAGAGAGAAAATGGGGAATTATAGACCAGTTAACCTTACATCGGTAGTGGGGAAGATGCTTGAGTCGATTGTTAAAGATGTTATAGCAGCGCATTTTGAAAGCAGTGACAGGGTCGGTCAGTATGGATTTATGAAGGGGAAATCATGCTTGACTAATCTTCTGGAATTTTTTGAGGATGAAACAGTAGAATGGATAAAGGGGAGCCAGTGGATGTGGTGTATCTGGACTTTCAAAAAGCCTTTGACAAAGTCCCACACAAGAGATTAGTGTGCAAAATTAGAGTACATGTTATTGGGGATAGGGTATTGACATGGATAGAGAACTGGTTGGCAGACAGGAAGCAAAGAGTAAGAATTAACGGGTCCTTTTCAGAATGGCAGGCTGTGACTAGTGGGGTGCTGCAAGGCTCGGTGCTGGAACCCCAGTTATTTACAATATATGTTAATGATATAGACAAGAAAATTAAATGTGACATCTCCAAGTTTGCAGATGACACAAAGCTGGGTGGCAGTGTGAGCTGCGAGGAGGATGCTATTGGGCTGCAGGGTGACTAGGATAGGTTGGGTGAGTGAGCAGATGCATGGCAGATGCAGTATAATGTGGATAAATGTGAGGTTATCCACTTTGGTGGCAAGACAGGAAGGCAGATTATTATCTGAAAGGTGTCAGATTAGGAAAAAGGGAGGTGCAACGAGACCTGGGTGTGCTTGTACATCAGTCATTGAAAGTAAGCATGCAGGTACAGCAGGCAGTGAAGAAAGCTAATGGCATGTTGGCCTTCATTGCGAGAGGATTTGAGTTTATAGACAATAGACAATAGGTGCAGTAGTAGGCCATTCGGCCCTTCTAGCCAGCGCCGCCATTCAATGTGAACGTGGCTGATCATTCACGATCAGTACCCCGTTCCTGCCCTCTCCCCATACCCCCTGACTTCACTATCATTAAGAGCTCTATCTAAATGTTTAGGAGCAAGGAGGTCCTACTGCAGTTGTACAGGGTCCTGGTGAGGCCGCACCTGGAGTATTGTGTACAATTTTGGTCTCCTAATTTGAGGAAGGACATTATTGCTATTGAGGGAGTGCAGCGTAGATTCACCAGGTTAATTCCCGGGATGGCAGGACTGACATATGATGAAAGAATGGGTCGACTAGACTTATATTCACTGGAATTTAGAAGGATGAGAGGGGATCTGACAGAAACATATAAAATTCTTAAAGGTTTGGACAGGCTAGTTGCAGGAAAAATGTTCCCGATGTTGGGGGAGTCCAGAACCAGTGGTCACAGTTTAAGAATAAGGGTAGGCCATTTAGGACTGAGATGAGGAAAAACTTCTTCACCCAGAGAGTTGTGAATCTATGGAATTCTCTGCCTCAGAAGGCAGTGGAGGCCAATTCACTGGATGTTTTCAAGAGAGGGTTAGATTTAGCTCTTCGGGCTAAAGGAATTAAGGAATACGGGGAAAAAGCAGGAACTGGGTACTGATTTTAGATGATCAGCCATGATCATTTTGAATGGCGGTGCTGGCTCGAAGGGCCGAATGGCCTACTCCTGCACCTATTTTTCCATGTTTTTCTATGTTTCCGAGGCACTGAACCCAGAAACCTGGAAGAATAATCCAAGAGTTCAAATCGCACTTGGGCAATATAGGATTCTTAATTTAATTTGAAAACTAGATTAGAGATAAAGACATCAGTAAAAGCAGTCAGATTGTATTAAAAGCCAAACAACATATTAATGATATCCATTAGGAAAGGCAACTTGTCATCTTTATCCAGCTCACACCAATGGTCCTATTCCAATGCTCCGACCCTTACCTCTTGTGAAATAGACCCGGAAGCCATTCAGTTGCATTCAATGAAACTAGTCATGCCCAGTCATCTCAAGACCAAACCCATTTCATCCACAAAACATTGCGAGTGATGCTTTTCCCTCCCAGGGAAATAAAATACACAAACTGCAAGGGTAATGGCCCACACAGCACTATCAGAAACATCATCTGTATTGGTTTTGATATGAATCAATGTTCCCACTGAAGCTTAGACTCATTAACTATCAGAAATTCACTCATAAATTGAAAAAAAAAGAGATGAAATGTATTGACTTAAGTCTGTTGGCAGTAATAAAAGCTAGCTGAATCATGATATATACTAACAGCCGGATAAGAGGCTTAAAATATCGAACCAAATGGCAAACTGTTGAAAAAAAAACTGCCACCTTAAAAATAGATCTTTCCATCCATCAGTGGAATGATTTTTTCCAACCATACCATTACCATAAACATGTCTTGTAAAATAGATAGGAATGCCAATGGCCCAGTAGTTACTCCCTGGCAGTTAAAAAAATGTCATTGCCTTCCTTTTGAAGTGTGCACACTATTGGTATCGAGAATTGTGCCATCACCTACTTTGTTGAAAGTGCACAAGTGGGGAGATTTTTGTCTGGAATATTTCTGTTCCCAAAGGCTCAGAACACCTACACAGAGATACCTAACTGACCCTTTTGGACAAGCCATCTATCCCCTACCAGATGCCAAAGCTAGAAACATAGAAGATATGAGGAGTGGTCCATTCAGTCTTTCGAGCCATCTCCACCTTTCAACAAGATCGTGGCTGATCATTGAAAACCAGTGCCCCACTCGAGCTTTCTCCCTGTATCCCTTAATCCCTCAAGCCCCAAGAAAGGTATCTACCTCCTTCTGGAATATATTTGATGATTTGACTTCAATTGCTTTCTGTGGTAAGGAATTCCACAGGTTCACCACTTTCTGGGAGAATAAATTTCTCCTCTTCTGGATGGATAGGCAACATTTTAGGTTGGGACCCTTATTCAGACTGATTGTAGTAGGAGGGAAAAGCTGGTAAAGAGAGGTGATCGGGTCAAAGCCTGGCAGTTGATAGGTACGTACCGGCGAGTGGGTGGATAAAGGTTATAAGCTGTGAGCTGGAGTAAGGGTAAATACCATTCTTTCTCCTGTGGTGTTGGATCAAAAGTTACAGAATGACAATAGCAGATGGGTGGATAAAGGCTAAAGATGAAATGGAGACAAATTGGTTTCAGTTAAGGAGTGTTGACATTGGGGCCTTTCTTTCTCCTTTGTCAAAGACTACCAAGGGGAGGGCACATGACTTTGCCAGGACTGATAGTTCAGACGATATTGACTGCATTCCCATCCCTTTATAGATGCCCGTGTCAACTCAGCCCTATAACAGACACCAAAATTATTGCACTCCATTGACCCATATCCATCCCATGCAGTGAAGTGTGCAGACCAATGCAGTGGCCTGGCAGTGGTTCGTCATTGACATTCTGCAACAGCCAACATGCCACCACTTTTGATCCAACACCACAGGAGAAAGAATGGCATTTACCCCCACTCCAGCTCACAGCTTATTGCAGATGGTCATCCCTATTACCAGTCATCTGTGTTTAGCCATGGACTCCTCTGGGCCACAGTAAAGCTGGCCAAAAAAACTCTCAGAGCAATACAAAAAAGCTTCAATAAACTCAAGAGTTTGCATTTTCCACACACTCTGAAGACATGCTGGCTGGTAGGTCAATGGCCCCAGAGAATGGCCCCTCTTGTAGGTGGGTGGTAGGGGAATCAAGGTGGAGTCGATAGGCATATGAGGGTGAATAGGGTACAGGGAAATGTGAGGGAGGATGTTGGGGAATAGGACTGATGGGGTTTGTCCTGGTGCTGACATCAACTTGAAAAGCCTAATAGCCTTCTACCCCATGAGAAAATACGAGGAAATAACATTATCACCTGTGGGTGTGGTATAAAACATTCCTGTCAGCTGCAAATTCTTCTTAATGCTAGTCAAATCGGAAGATGAATTACAAACTCCAAGAGTTCTGTTCATTTCTGTGAGTGTGGCCTAGCCAGCACACATCACATTGGTCATTGGCTGGATGTTTTTGCAAGGGCACGTTTTCACAACTTGCCAGGTCCATTTACAACCAACTTAAAGTTGCTCTGTGCTGCTAAAGGCAAGTGGAGTAAATGCTGTTAGATATTCAACAACTCAATGTGACTTGGGAAAATGTGAAGCATCAGCCCGGTGGCATGAGTGGTACAGTTGGAAGGACATGATATTTGACGATGCATTCACTTACCTTGAATGTTCACGTGAGGGCATTGAATTTTTTTTCAATACACTACCTAGATGCTCAAGGTTTTACTCCTGGCATTGACCTCCATGCTTATCTCCTCCAACACTCTGAGCAAGTGCCCAGAGGAACTGCTGGTATTCAGAGGTTGCAGAACAGTGTCTCCAGAGATGCTGCCTGTCCCGCTGAGTTACTCCAGCTTTTTGTGTCTATCTTCAGTTTAAACCAGCAGCTGTAGTTCCTTCCTACACAGCTCCTCTTTTCCAAAGTGCAAGGTGTGTAAACACCCACCTCATGCCACGTTTGTTATCTAGATCACTTTTAGTGCAGAACCCTTGCCTGCATTTACTCCAGCGTATGCCCTTTGAGAAGTGTGGAGCAACTTTAAGCTGTCCAAACTGGGTGAAACTCGTTATAGCGATTCATGTTGGTGGGCTACTGCTAAAACATTCAGGCATTCAACAGCGCCGTTAGCGGTGGCTGGATAAAACAGCCGCAGAGCTGAGAGAATGCATGAATTTGGCAAAGATGGACACAAAGTGCTGGAGTAACTCAGCGGGTCAGGCAACACCTCCAGAGAAAATGGACAGGTGACAGTTCGGGTCAGGACCGTCTTCAGACTATCCATTTTCTCCAGAGATGCTGCCTAACCCGCTGAGTTACTCCTGCACTTTGTGTCTAGCTTTGGTATAAACCAGCATCTGCAGTTCCTTGTTATTACATGAAGTTGGCATGCAATTTGCTCTGCAATGAAAAGATTTACTGCACCCATTTGAAAGGGGCTGTTAGCTTTAGCCCTCAGAATGTTTTATAAGTATTTTCAAATTGGAAATTAACATTCAAATTGAGTACCGCATTAAAAAAACATGGAATGTTTAACATAATAAACTAAGGCAAAATGTGATTGTCAGTAGGCTTGGCTTCAGGGGACATGTATGTAGGTGTGTTAATGTAGCAGAAATGATGAATGTAGTGTACCTTTAAACATCCAGTCTCTGTGCTCTCGTTAATTGATAGTCTCAATGCAGTTTAGTCAATTTTGAGTTGAGCTTAATTGGCCTGGGAATCAGCAATTAATACAGGCTTCCTTAGCAAGTAAAAGTACATTACTAAACCTCCTTCGTTTCCCATGAGGGGGACATATTACAATGTCACCAAAATGACATTTAAATATTTTTTCCCCTCTACACTAGTTTTACTCAGCTCTACAGCATCTAATCATAATCATGCTGGTGCCAGACAAAACACTTTACTGACTGATTTGCCAGTGGTCTCAATTCAACCCCAGGTCTGAAATAAAGGTGGAGGAGGGGGGAATTGCAATCGGAAGGAGGGTGTTGGTGGGGGAACAGAAGGGAGAGAATCATATTTCCACAAATCTCAATCACCTTATGAATCAAATTCAAAAGATTTTCAATTCCGAAAATTAATCTTCAGGGAGTTGCAGTGACCTTTGGTATGTGGAACAAACAAACCAAATTGGAAAGAGCAGCATCTACTTTACCATGAACAGAAACACACTTACACCCAGCACAGGTAACAAAGAAGGGATGGCAGAATGGGGGGAACGAAGATGGGAATGAATTAAGGATGTGTCCGTGTAAGGTAAATGGACTGATATGCTACAATGCTGAGAACTATATTCTGCACTCAATATCCTCCCCTTCACTCGACCTATTCTACTTGAGTTTGACTTGATTGTATTTATGTATAGTATTATACATAATACTGAATCTGAAGAATACCGAGTCTGAAGAAGGGTCTCGACCTGAAACGTCACCCATTCCTTCTCTCCAGAGATGCTGCCTGTCCCGCTGAGTTACTCCAGCATTTTGTGTCTACCTTATGTATAGTGTTATCTAATCTAATTGAATAGCAGGCAAAGTAAAACTTTTTACTCTAACTCGGTACATGTGATAATAATAAACCTAAACCTATACATGAAAACTCAATCACCAGATCCACCAAACGTACCCCTGTTTTCTGCTTATCACAATCCTTTACTAATAGCATTCTCTTCCTGTTTTCAACATTGGCTGTTTAACTATCCGAGTAAATTCAAATCCTTGTACAATCTCAACGTTTATTAACTAGGGGAAACAAAGAACTTGATTTGCAAAATAAGCCCCAAAGTGCTGGATAACTCAACAGGTCTGACAGCATCTCCGGAGAACACGGATAGGTGACATTTTGGGTTAGGACCATTCTTCAGACTGATTGGGGGAGGGGATGAAAGCTGGGACTTCTGCCAAGGGGGCATACTGCAGCTTTTTGTCCTGAGCCTCCTCCATTGCCAGAGTGAGGCCACATGAAGACTGGAGGAGCAGCACCTCACATTCTGCTAGGGCAGCTTACAACCCAACAGTGGGAACATTGAATTCCCCAATTTTAGTTAACCACAACACCCTCCTTCCCCTTCATCCCCACTCCTCCCTTCCTTACACCCCCCCCCTCCCCCCCCACCCCATCTCCCCTATGCCCCACCTGGACCTGGACCTGTTTCTCCCCTCCCCTGCCACTTCCACCTACATTCCTTCCTCTAGCTTCACAATTTGCAACTCTTCAATCTTTTTGACTCACATCTTCTGTCTTTCCATCTATGGCCTTTGTCCAACCATCTGCCTATCAAAAAAGCTCCTCACCTGTATCCACCTTATGCCTGCCAGGCTTTGTCCTGCCCCTCTTACAGCTTTCTTCCCCCTCACCCTCCTCACCTCCCAAACAGTCTGAACAAGAGTCCCATCCTAGAACATTGCCTACCCATGTTCTCCAGAGATGCTGCCTGACCCGTTGAGTTACTCCAGCATTTTGCGTCTCTTTTTATTGACATGAGTATCTTTTAGTGAATCTTAACACGTCTCTCAAACTGTCTAATCAAACGTATTGCTTTTGGAGTACAGTTGCTGTGGAGATTAACACAATTATCATTTTGCACATTATACACTGCCGTAAATAACAGTAAGATGATCAACCAATTAATCTATATTTGGGCAGCATTGATTGAGGAAATAGCTCGAGGAAGACCGCCTGATGCAAGTAAATAGGAGAAATTTGAAGGCTGGAAATATTAAATGCAAACATGCAACTTTGCCAAAAAGCCACAGGTCGGTAGCATGGTCAGGAAAAAAATAGTGTCAATATTTTAGCTTGATATTTCATGCGAACTGAAAGCAGTTGGGATTGAACAAATTGGACAAGCACTTGGTCTGGGAAAAAATAATAAGAGAAAAAGTATACAAGCGAATAAGCTTGGCTTTAAGGGAAAATAATCCAAGTGGACCCATTGGGCCCATTCCTCGTAGAAGGGGGACAGGGAAGGGAGAGGGTGTCACTGACCTCGGCCTCATGTCGCCAGCGCTGCAGCCAGAACGAAGCCTCTCCTGTATTGGTCCAGAACCCTGACCCCCCCCCCCACTCAATCCCCCTTATCCCCCCTCCTCCTCCCCACTCCATTCCCCCCCCTACCCCACCCCCACTTCCACCTCCCCTCCCCCCACCCCTACTCCCCCCCACTCCCCCATCCCTGCCCCCACCCCCACCCCTGAAATAACTACATGTACTATTCTTAGTGCGGGGAAAGAAAACTAACTTCTGCACACTTGCAAGGTGTCGGTTATTTCCCAAAACAGTTGTAAAGTAATTCCAGTTATTCTTGTGCTTCTGAAAGATACTTGTTAATTGGCAGGAATACAAATACCTTATCCAAAAAGCCATTGGTCACATACAAAACTGGACATAACCAGGAGTATTACAAGCTCAGAGTGCTGCAATAAGATCATCACATCCCCCTCACACATTCACATACATTTTAGAAAGCAACACTAAGCTTAAGCTTTCCAAGAGGATTTTGGCAGAGTGGAGAGGAATAAAATGTTTCCAAGTGGACAAATATCTAAAAGATATAGATTTAAGATAAATAGCAAAGTTAGGTTGCATTCTTTTTTCTTCACATCTCCTTTCCTTCCTTTCCTTGTGTCCTTCTTTGGAAGTAAGTGTCCTATTCACGGGTAAGTGCTGTTCTTCATCATATTTCTAGCTAACTCCATCAATAAAATCTGTTAAATAAAATTGGTCAATTACATGAATTGGCCCTGATACCTCCAGAGGTATAGGAGCACCTTGGTGGCTGAAACAGCAGTTACCATATCAACATAATCAGTCTGGGATGTCACAATTGTTATTGTTTCAAGTGTTCTAGCGTAAGCAATACACTGTACTCCTTACTGTTCCATCCAATTCCACCATGCATTCTCTTTGAAATCAGATGACTGTGGAAATTTCAATCTCTCATCAATCAAACTAACCTTTTCTCCAGAGATGCTGTCTGACCCGCTGAGTTACTCCAGCTTTTTGCATCTATCTTCGGTTTAAACCAGCATCTGCAGTTCTTTCCTACACATAACCTTTTAGATTGCTCTATAAACAACCTCAGATTAAGTGTGCATTAATTGTTTTTTAAATATCGAGGCTAATTTATAAGCAGCAAAGTCCCACAAATAACCCACAAGTTAATAGTCAGCTAATCGGCATTTTGGTTTGGCTGGTTGATAAATATTGATCTTAAGAAATAAAGAGGTCCCATCATGCTTTTCTTCAAATAGTGCTGTGGGATATTTGTTATTGACCAAAGAAAGGAAATGGAGCTCAGTTTAATATCTCAGTCAAAAATCAACATCACCTTGGCCAAGTGGAGTGGGATTTGACCACATGACCTTCCACCTTAGAGGCGAAAGGTAGAAGTCACTGACCCAGCACTAACAATGCTTCACATCACCTTTACTGTTGCTGTATTCCCCAAGCTGTTTACTGACGTTGGGCTCTCACAATGCAATTTTAATTAACTTGGTAAAAGAGGTAATTGTGGGAACCATCATGATGAGAAGAGACCAACATTAAGAGGTAGATAGTAGAAGTGGATGGGTTTAAGGACGAATAAGTTAAAGAAAAGTGCTGGCATAGTCAAATATGCAAGAAACACAGAACTTTGACAACCATTGATGTGTTACTCCAGTTGTATCCATCTGTGAATAATGTTGTTACTTTTCAATTTTATCCATTTTCCACAAACTGTGGGAGCTATATTATTTTTAATGTTGAACCTTCTGGAACTCCTTGGCAAACACAGACTGATGGCAGTCATTACATGAGCATTACAGTAATATCAACACATCTCAGTGTCATTCCAACGAGCCAATTTGGCCTCTCAGCCTCTTACCATGCATCGAGTTAAAAGAGGCAGCACTAATTCCAGCTCAATGTGAGCAAGCCCATGGAGATTCACTCAGGATTTGAATCAACGATGATCTATTTGCCATACGCAGAAGTTCGATTTAAAAAATAAAAAGTACAGGAAACACACAATTTCACCCTTCAATTTTCTCCTGTACACCTGTCAAGGCAAAAGTGATTTAACCGAATGATACTGTCTCCAGTGAATGCAATGAAATTCCTGGGGCCTGTTGTTATATTTACCTCGTGCTAGTTTCATTCTGCTTTTCAGCCTTCCTTATTCATGTTTCATGAATGGATTTTGATGGTTTCATTAAAAAGCAATATCGTATAATTGGACCTAGAGCAATTTACTAGATGTCTGTGTAATAAACAGCAGGTGCAATACTTTCTACACTGTTATTGCCATAAGAAACAGAAGCAGGATGCGTGGGCTTTTACACCAGCTTCAGATGATGATTTAGGGCCCATTCATAAACATGTATTGCTATGGTCTTTCCATAACTCAGTCCCAGGATCAATGGCTTATCAAATGTAAACACAGTCAGGATAAACATTACAGACACACTGTCCCAGAATCGCAGAATAATGGCCTGCTATGCAAATAAAAGGACCAAAATCCAGGTCCACCAAGGAGAATAAAATAAGAAGCAATTAATTGAATGCTCAACATTCCACCTAATTTCAAACAATAAGGAACTGCTGATTGTGGTTTATACCAAAGATTGGGATAAAATGCTGGAGTAACTGAATGGGTCAGGCAGCATCTCTGGAGAAAATGGATAGGCGACATTTCAGATTTGGACTCTTCTTCAGGCTAAAGAAAGGTCCTGACATGAAGTGTCACCCACCCATGTTCTCCAGAGATGCTGCTTGACCCATTTAGTTACTCCAGCATTTTGTGTCTATCTTCATACAATAGGCGTACGTTTTCCCTCCCCCACCCTACCTCCTCCTGCAGTACAACTCCTAAGAGAAATTTGGGCAGTGATAAGAGCTTACATTTGGACAGAAACATTGCAAGGTGTTTCAGAAAAGGCTGGTAAGAGAATAAATGACAAAGTTTGAGGTGAAGAGTTAGATTTGAGAAAGTTTCTAAATGTCACTTGTTCCTTTTATTATAACCTGTTCCTGGGATGCACAAATAGCTGGTGTCCTATGGATATCAAGAATCAAATGCAGTGAATCAGAGTCATGTCCTCGGTTGAAGAGACAGATTATCTCTCCAACAGAAAAGTAATAAAGCAGTTGAGTTTTACAGCAATCTGATATCAAAGCCGATGATAAAGCTTCCAGCCCACACGTAGAGCTCTATTTTAGAATTTTCCATGGTAGAATTTGAGCAAAATTTTCTGCTGTGTCGCCCTGTGCCAAAATCACCATGGTGATGTAAAAACAACAACCTGCATTTATCTTGTGGATTTAAAATAATCAGAAGTCCCACAATGTTTCACAGCAATGTTATAAAACAAAAATTTGACTCAAAATCCAAATGTGAAATAGCAGATCAGGAAATCAAAACCGTAGTCAGGTACAAGTTTTAAGTTATGTATCATAAAGTAACAATGGAGTAGAGAGTGGGGGTTAGGGAACAAGTTCCTGAACTTAAGGTCTTGGTAGCTGAAGTGATGTCCACCAATGATGGATTGATTGAATCAGTTACATGCAAGAGATTTGACTCAAAGGACCACAAAGACCACAGAGTTAGAGAAGATCTCACAAATGAGTCAACACAAGGCCATTTGAAAACATGTCTGAGTGCATAGAGAAATAGGGAGGAAGGACCTAGTCTGAGTTGAGTGACCAAAAGCACAATTTTGGATGTCAGCAAATTTACAAATAGGGCATGTTTGGAGGCAGCATTGGAAGATTGGAATAGTCAAACTTTAGAAGTAGTAACACCAAAAAATGTTAGAAACACTCACCGTTGGTAGAAAAAGAGACAGAGTTTCAAAAGAATTTCAAGTCAAAAACCCTTCAACGGTTTTCATTTCAGATTTTCAGCATCTGTAGTTATTTTGATTTTGATTAGAAGTAACCATGCAATGGATAAGAGTTTCATCTGAAAGTCTGACACATGGTTATCTTACTGGCAGTAGGCAGATCTGATGAGGGGCAAGATATGAGATTACAAAATTTGGGCTTCATGAACATCAATGGCCATTGTAGATTGCAGCGGCCATAATCGCACATTGCCCTACTTGAACGAGGTACTTTAACCAAGAAATCCATTAGCCCAGACTCAAGTGCGACACAGAATATTCCCCTTTGATCTCTCGTTTTCACACCTTACCCTTCCATATTTCTATGTCTCCTTCTCCCCTGACTTTCAGTCTAAAGAAGGGTCCCGACACGAAAATTCACCCATTCCCGCTCTCCAGAGATCCTGCCTGTCCCGCTGAGTTACCCCAGCATTTTGTGTCTCTCTACAGAATATTCAAAACCAGCTTCCCATAGTTGCCAGAAAGAAGAATGGAATTGGCAGCAAAAGAATTAAGTTTGTGGTGGAAACAAATGGGTGTGGGCAAAAATCAGCAATAGAACAAAAAGTGCTGGAGTAACTAAAAATCAGCAATGTTGTTTTTAGACATTAGTATGCCCCAAGCATTGAAAAATGGCAACCACTTCAAATACGTACATATTGTTGGTATAAAGAGTGCCAGACACCATCTTGAGGAAAGGCTTAACACAGCCATTGCTAATGCATAACAGAGGCATGCAGAGGAGCTGAATCCAGGCATCAAATGGTGTACAAGCTGTCCTTCTGGAAACCCATAATCCAGACTACACCCTCTTAACTTTGCTCAACTGCACAGAACGTTAAGCTGCACATCTCCAGCACTATTTAAAGAGATCATCTACTACTTATACAGAAGTTATTGGGGGGGGGTTTCTGGCTGATGTTATAATTCGGCATGGTTCTTGATGCTTTCCATAATTACTTCAAGTTTTAAAAGTCTACAGAAGGGGTTACACAGCTGGCTTTAAGCCTTCAGCCTACCATCATTAGAGCAGTAATAAGATCTCCCTTTCAAATCAGATGTGTCTGGAAGAGTTTGAAAGTCATGCAGTACACGATAAACTGCTGGAGGGAGGATTTGGAGGAATTACATTCTGCTCTGGGGAAAGTTTGATTTGCATGCACGGTGCACCAAATAAATATTGCTACATGCACGATTTTTGAGAAAATGAACTCCAAACTGAGAAGGACATCCTAGTCATTATCTCTGGCTACGGTCCCCAAGTGCCTGAAGTCGGCTATCATAGTTCCGGTGCCGAAAAAAGCAAAGATCTCCAACCTGAACGACTACCGCCCGGTTGCCCTAACGCCGATTGTCATGAAGTGCTTTGAGAGGCTAGTCCTCTCACACATCAAATCCAGCATCCCTGACTCACTGGACCCACATCAATTTGCATACAGGGCAAATAGATCTACAGAGGACGCCATCTCTCTGGCTCTTCACACTGTCCTGACTCACCTAGAGAGACAGGGCACGTACGTGAGGATGCTATTCATAGACTATAGCTCCGCCTTCAACACGGTCATCCCCACCAAGCTCATCACCAAACTCCACCAGCTAGGCCTTAGCTCGTCATTATGTGACTGGATCCTGGACTTCCTGCTGGAACGACCGCAGGCAGTGAGAATGGGCCCGCACCTGTCCTCCACTATCACCCTGAGTACCGGCACACCACAGGGCTGTGTTCTGAGCCCCATGCTCTACTCCCTCTTCACACACGACTGTGTTCCTGCATTCGACACCAACACCATTGTCAAGTTTGCAGATGACACAACGGTGATCGGGCTGATCACCAACGGGGATGAAACAAACTATAGAGCGGAGGTGCAGAACCTGGCGGACTGGTGCTCGGATAACAACCTGTCCCTAAATACCACCAAGACCAAGGAGCTGATCATCAACTTCCGTAGGTCACATAACGGGGAATATGCCCCGATCTCTATCAATGGGGTCAGTGTGGAGAGAGTGTCCAGCTTCAAGTTTCTGGGCACTCACATTTCGGAGGACCTAACATGGTCCAATAACACTGCTGCGCTGGTCAAGAAGGCACAACAAAGACTGTTCTACTTAAGAACACTGAAAAAGTCTGGTCTACCCCAACAGCTGCTGACGACCTTCTACCGCTGCACCATAGAGAGCATCCTAACGCATGGAATCCCTGTGTGGTACCTCAGCTGCACGGAGGCAGAAAGGAAAGCTCTACAGCGGGTAGTCCATAGAGCTCAGAGGGCCATCGGAACACAGCTACCAGACTTGGAGGGCATCTACAACACACGATGCCTCAGAAAAGCCACCAGCATCCACAAAGACTCTTCACACCCCTGCAACAGTCTGTTCGAACTCCTTCCATCGGGCAGACGATACAAGGCCTTCTATGCCCGCACCTCCAGACTCAGGAACAGCTTCATCCCCAGGGCCATAGCTGCTATGAACCGGTCCTGCTGAGCCGGATGGCCACAACGCATAGATCAACTTGCACTTTACCCTGTCCAAAACTGTTACAACTGTTCGTTTCGTTGGGTTGCTGCTGTCTAAATTACCTAAATTAGTGCATCGTATGGGAGGCGCATTCCCAATCTCGTTGTACCCCTGGGTACAATGACAATAAAGATATATTGTATTGTATTGTATTGTATTGTATTGTATTGTAGAGTAAACCAGATTAGTGGATCCCAGAGAGAGTTTGCACACGGTTAATTTGTTTGAACCAGGGTAGCTATAAGAGATTTTCCCTGGTAGCTATCGACTGTGGCAAATTGGACATTGGTGACATCAGGGCAGGCTGTGCTTTTCCAGGTTATCCCTCCTCAGTCTCCCTACCAGATTTTAGACAGTCCGGAGATGGCTGCTTGCATCTGAACTTGACGGACTCCTAGAAGGCTGGCACTGTGGGGGTGCAGTGGTTGTAAGGGAGGACGTGTCCACCATCCTGAATTAAGCGTGCGGGGGCCTGTTTATATCTTTACAATAAAGATTGAGCAGCTGTCCTTTGAAAGAAAAGTATTTACCGTCAACAATTTTTATAATAACTTGAAGTGTTACCTTCACTGTTTTAATGGTCGGTGTTCAGTTACTGGTAGATTCCACTTTCTGTTCTCATTTTTCTATTTCACATGTTTAATATCACCACACGACGTCCACAGTTGCAGAACTCGTTGAGCCGGAGGTCCCAGGGTGGTCTTTTACGGCGTTGTCAGAACCTTACCCACAAAAAGCCCCATCCTCAGCCCTGTTCCTTATAGCTGATGTAATGTCGGCAACTCTAGAGGGAGAGCGCAACTAAGTCATTATATATATCTAACTGTAATTACAGCTCAATATTGGCCAGCATCTTCTGAAAAGGCAGAGACAGAACAAAAGGTTTGCTAACTTCGAGCAAATTAGGAGCATGTTGGTGGTTTAGACCTGAAGCAACCTGGTTTCGGACAACCCTTATGTATTTCACCTCACCCCTTACAGAGCAAAGGCATGGGTAAAATGCAATGATATTAAATATTCATGCTGTGGCAACACTAATGCTTCACTTACACGATTGTATTAATTAAATGCACAGGCAATGTAATATAACAAGAAAATGCTGGGAATTATTTTGACTCTTTAATGTGATAGATACACATTAATATTTCAATGCTATTTCTATTTGGCTCTGTATTCAGGACGTAAATATGAACTTGTGCGCATAAATAATTAACAATTCACTCATTGATTTTTTTAAAATTTATATTAAAGACCATTTGTCAGTCGTTACAGCATTCATCAGCCATAATGTTTTTTTTCTAATTTAGTTCTGTCATTGATCTGCAGGGATTAGCAAAGTCACATAGCAGTGTTCTGGAGGGCCAGTGGCTACTCTACATCACTGAGGGCACTTTGCAATTCTCTACTGGAGACGGATTGCATATCTCTTTACTAACTGATAATTAGAAAAAATCCATTTATAAACATGAAGCTTAAAGCAGCCGCCTGTCGGAGCATAAAGTGCTGTACTGCGGGGTGGTTTAAGACAGAAATGGTTGCATCATTTAAGAACGGAAAATATTGATCACTGATATCTTGCCAATGGAAAGAAAACACCACAAGTGAATACATTTGGATTCCTCCATCAAACATCCAGAACTAACATGATGGGCCAAATGTTTCTCTGTGGTTTCCATGGAATGATAATAATGAGCAATGTTTATGCTGAATGTCACATATTGCTTCATCTGATTGCTAACATTCAGGGTGCCAGAAGCGTTCGATACAACAGCATGCAAGTAGTCAAAGTCCCACGTGACAGGGTAACTGAGAACCAATTCGGTAAAATATTCCGCAAAAGCCAAAATTCTAGACCTGCACAGAGAGCAGGTTTTCACATAAAGTACCTATGTCATGGTCCTAAAGGATACTGCTAAACTTTCTAAAAACAACTGGGTTGCTAAAAGAATGTTATTCTTGGATTAGGATTCATTTGGCACGTCATCAGAACGTTTTAATTCAGTTGCAGCCTTAAAACCCACGGCCGGATCCATATCAGTGTTTCTGCAACTCGATGCCAAGCATTAGTTACACTTTATGAAAAGTAATTTAGAGCTCTTGAATGCTGCATTCAACTTACTGCCACCATTCCACAACGTTGTACAACATTTACTGCCACTGCAAGTCCTGCATGCAACTCGATGAAGGAGTGGACAACAACAACAATACCAACACAGTGGTAGCTCACAGCTCCAAGGGTTGAGGTTCAATTCCAATCTCACCTGCTGCCTGTGTGGAGTCTGCATGTTCTCCCGTGACCGCATGTTTCTCTTGTGTGTTCCAGTTTACTCCGACATCCCAAAGACATGTTGGCAGGTTAATTAGCAACTCTATCTTACCTCTAGTGGGGATAAATGGCAAACTGTGCTGGTTGGAGAATATTTTGCTGAGACTTAGGGACATACTGTAGGGAGAGGGGGAAAGAAACTGATGGGATAGCTGTCTTAGAGCTTGTATAGCCCTGATGGGCTGAATGGACTCCGTTCGTGCCTTACAAGTTCTAAGAAGAACCTAAACAAAGGAAAAAGTCTCAAAGTGCCTTGTAGAGTATTATCATGTGAGACTTGATGCTCATTCACTGAAGATGATGTTACAAAAGCTTGGTCAGAGTGATAGGTTTAAAATAATAAATTAAAATAAATTGGAGTGGACATCTGAAATGGAGGGTTTTAATTTAAAATTGAGGCAGTTTTGGACAGGGAGCCTACATGGGATAACAAGCGTGAAGGGTTGAAGTGGACATGATGCAATGAATAATGGAAATTTGGATGAATTATGATGTATGGAGGTTGCAAGGTACACAATTTCGCAGGAATACATTACAATAATCAAGTCTGTTGGCAACAAAGACAAGGGCCTTAACACAGAGTTGCTGCCTTACAGCGCCAAAGACCCAGGTTTGATTCTGACAATGGGTGCTGTCTGTAGGGAGTTTGTACGTTCTCCCCGTGACCCCATAGGTTTTCTCTGGGTGCTCCGGTTTCCTCTCACACTCCAAAGGCATACAGGTTTGTAGGTTAATTGGCTCCGGTAAAAATTGTATATTGTCCTAGTGTGTAGGGTGTGCTAATATAACTGGGGATCGCTGGTCAGCATGGACAATAGACAATAGACAATAGGTGCAGGAGTAGGCCATTCAGCCCTTCGAGCCAGCACCGCCATTCAATGCGATCATGGCTCATCACTCTCAATCAGTACCCCGTTCCTGCCTTCTCCCCATACCCCCTCACTCCGCTATTCTTAAGAGCTCTATCCAGCTCTCTCTTGAAAGCATCCAACGAACTGGCCTCCACTGCCTTCTGAGGCAGAGAATTCCACACCTTCACCACTCTCTGAATGAAAAAATTCTTCCTCATCTCCGTTCTAAATGGCCTACCCCTTATTCTTAAACTGTGTCCCCTTGTTCTGGACTCCCCCAACATTGGGAACATGTTTCCTGCCTCTACTGTGTCCAATCCCCTAATTATCTTATATGTTTCAATAAGATCCCCCCTCATCCTTCTAAATTCCAGTGTATACAAGCCTAATTGCTCCAGCCTTTCAACATACGACAGTCCCGCCATTCCGGGAATTAACCTAGTGAACCTACGCTGCACGCCCTCAATAGCAAGAATATCCTTCCTCAAATTTGGAGACCAAAACGGCACACAGTACTCCAGGTGCGGTCTCACCAGGGCCCGGTACAACTGTAGAAGGACTCGGTGGGCTGAAGGGCCTGTTTCCCCGCTGCATCTCTAAACTGAACTAAACTAAAGACAAGGGATTGAGCAAAAGATGAGTTGACACATGGGTCGGGGAAGTAACCAAGTAAAGGTTCGGGTGGTCACTGACAACAGCAATTGGCCTGAAACACATTCCAGGGGTCAAATATTACATCTGTGGAATTCTCTACCACAGAAGGCAGTGGAAGCCAATTCACTGGATGTTTTCAAGTGCGAGAGTTAGATTTAGCTCTTAGGGCTAACAGAATCAAGGGATTTGGGGAAAAAGCAGGAACGGGGTACTGATTTTGGATGATCAGCCATGATGATATTGAATGGCGGTGCTGGCTCGATGGGCCAAACGGCCGACTCCTGCACCTATTTTCTATGTTTCTATGTTTCTACCTCGGGGTATGAAGTAGTCTGCTTCAGTCTTAGACTCAGGAGAGACTTGGAGTCAATGATTATGAAACAGCATTTGCAGCAGTGTCCAAAGGAAATGGTTTCAGTTCCACTGTTCACTTAGTGGAATTCCTCTAGTTGTGGATGTTAGACACACAACACAACAAGCTGGAGGTATGGTGAGGGCTAACGGTGGAAATAATGACAGCAAGGGTCACGACAATGGTAAGACATATGATGGTACAGGAGGCCACTCCCTCACTATAAACTTGCCAAGGAGGTGTTGAATATGTCACACAACACCTTCCCAGCTCTTTATTTACAGCCTTTATATTAAGCACACCCCTGGATGCTTATTAAATAATGTTAAGGATTGTTGTTTAGAGACAGTCAATCACTCTTGCATAATTTGGGTTATATCTCTCTTCCACAACTCCCCGCCAACCCTTCAACCAAACATTATCTTAAATCAATTCCCTTTACTGTTCACCAAAAGTGTTCCCTTAACTTGGCTCCTCGTGTTGGTGAAATGCCACTGAGCTCAGTGTTTGATTACAATAGATGTACGATTCAGCTTTTGCTGCACCAAAAACATGACCTGTGTTCACAGGGCCAGGTGGTACAGTGAAGGTAGTTGTGGCCACATATCCTGAAATTAACCAAAATCTAATATCTCTGCCGATGATGAGAAACCATAAGAGACGGGAGAGAAACTGACATTTACATTTGCTGAAGTTTAGGCGTCTTTTCTTCCTCCTCTCTGACATTTTATACAATCCACAAAACCCATGAAATTCACAAGGCAGTAACAACCCAGGCTCCAAAAAGTCTGGATTCATCCCCAAAGCACTTGGAAATGCTTAGTATTCAAATTGCTGTTGAGCTGAAAGCCATTCAAACAGCACTTCAACATGCAAACAAGCAGAGAGCTACTTGAGTAGAAGCCCCACTCTGTGTCAAGGACCAATTTGTTTACATAATAACATTTCATCATTAATGGTTAATTTGGGCTATCACAACAAAGTAACAACAGTGTCATCAAAAAATCTTGGAACTTGAATCTTCCCTCCTGAAATACAACTTCATTGTAATTGTCGTCCCACTTGAACCCGACCTCTTTGCAACTGCGTGACACAAAAATGTGTCATCGAGCTAGCATTAGATATGAGGCAACTACAGTTGGGCAGATTGTTTGCTCGGGCAGGAAGAAGGGAATGTGTAAAATCTGGTGCAAAATCAAAGGGAAAATTGCAAATACAACTGAAACTGGAAAGGGTGATCTGACTTTAAAAAGTAGGACTTGACAAGCATGAGGGCAGTCAGTCAGGGAAAGTATGGTAGGAAGGAACTGCAGAAGCTGGTTTAAGCAGAAGATAGGCACAAAAAGCTGGAGGAACTCAGCGGGTCAGACAGCATCTCTGGAGAAAAGGAATAGGTGACCTTTCAGGCCGAGGCACCAGCACACCAGGGCTCTTTCACCACCGTGCAAAGAGTAACCTAGTTAGCCATCAGAAGCCCACCATCTTAATTAATCTGTAGATTAAGCATCAACACTGTTATGAATTCATTTGCCTCAGCTCAGAGCATAGAAAGAGGATATCACAGCATCACACCATTACATTCAGATCCCCATAATTTCTCAACTTAACTAAGAAGCATCGCCACAGAACGAGGTATTCCAGTCTGTTATTTATTAAATCTCTGGGTCAGACTGCTGCACATTCAGCAGTTGTTCAGTCCTGGGCCATTGTAAACAGAGTTCGACATGGGAAAAGCATTGGACCTACAGCTTGGCTCCCACTCAAAAAGCAAATTCAGAATTTCTCTGCCAGCTATTTTCTGGATCTGTCCAATAGCTCCCCTCTCCCAGCATCTATTCCATTATTGCAGTCATAGCTCCTACACTCACTTTCTCTGGTTGGAGAGGTCTGATCACAATCAAACTAGATTCGCACTAACCATTACCATTAAACCCAATGCCCACACTAGTTAATTCCCAGTTAAAGGAATTTTCTTGCATTTGCATGGTACTGCTCATGAGCAGAGAACAATTCAAAGCGCCTCAAAGCCAATTAACAGATTTGGAAGGCACTATTATAATTCACATAATGTGCCAACAAATTGTACAGCAAGCCCCCACACTTTGAGTTGATTTTCTTTTTACAGCATTTGCTGTTCCTTGTGTCTTCAGGTAAGCAACACTCTGGTTTTATTACTCATCTGAAAGATTACACTCAAGCTGGAGAATGCACTCAGTACAGCTCAGTACAGAACAGCTCAATATATTACAGCTCAGTACTGAACCGTTCAGTACTGAACCGTTCAGTACTGAACCGTTCAGTACTGAACCGTTCAGTACTGAACCGTTCAGTACTGAACCGTTCAGTACTGAACCGTTCAGTACTGAACCGTTCAGTACTGAACCGTTCAGTACTGAACCGTTCAGTACTGAACCGTTCAGTACTGAACCGTTCAGTACTGAACCGTTCAGTACTGAACCGTTCAGTACAGAACAGCAGTCCAGTACAGCTCAGTCCAGTATAGCTCAGTCCAGTATAGCTCAGTCCAGTACAGAACAGCTGAATACAGTACAGCTCAGTACAGAACAGCTGAATACAGTACAGATCAGTACAGTCCATCTCAGTGTAGAACAGCTCAACACAGAACAGCTAATTTCAGAATAGCTCTACACTCTTTGCTCAGATTTGCTAGATCAGAACCTGAACCCTTAACCTTTCAGTTTTATTATGCAAACTACTTCTTCAGGCAGAGTTTACACAAAGAGACTTTGGTGCATAAAGATCAGAGTCCCATACAGAACACCCCTGGTAATTATTGCTCTGTGTTATTCGTTCTCTTGGCTCCAGCACTGTGATACACAAATGCCAACTAATCACTAACCACTCCCAACTCCAGTCTAACCTCTTGTTATTGACTTCAGAGATGATCCAACACAACTGGGACAGGAAAAAGTAATTTTGAGTCAAAGGTGGGAACCAAAACTCAAACCATGTGAGATTGTTATCATTTAAATACCAGAGAGCAATCCAAATTTCTAGTACCTGTAGGTTATAAGGGAGAATCATATTTATTAAAGAATTGCTCTGTCAGACGTTACATTTTGGGCAGCGCAGTGGTGCAGCGATAGAGTTGCTGCCTTACAGCCCACCGAGACACAGGTTCGATCCTGACAATGGGTGCTGTCTGTGAGGAGTTTGCAAGTTCTCCCTGTGACCGCATGGGATTTCTCTGAGTGCTCCGGTTTCCTCTCACATTCTAAAGACATGCAGGTTTGCAGGTTAATTATCTTTTGAAAATTGTCCATAGTGTGGAAGAGAGAGCTAATGCACAAAGTTATTCCCTCTCTCCTGAGATGCTGCATGAACTGCTGAGTTACTCCAGCATTTTGTGATACCTTCGACTTGTACCAGCATCTGCAGTCATTTTCCTACGCTAATGTACAAAGTTATTCCCCCTCTCCTGAGATGCTGCCTGACCTGCTGAGTTACTCCAGCATTTTGTGATACCTTCGACTTGTACCAGCATCTGCAGTTATTTTCCTCCACTATGTACAAAGTGATCGCTGGTCAGCGCAGATTCAGTGGGCCGAAGGGCCTGTTTCCACGCTGTGTCCCTCAATTAAACCAAACTAAATAATAGCAGTTTTTTTTTGATTGAGGACCAGTTTTGAGACAAATTAGAGGTTTTATTGAGTATTCTCATGCTGAGAGCAGAATAGAAGTGCAAAGTCAGGTTCCGACAACAAGCTGATTTATTTTACCTGGGTACAGAGATTCATGGTTTCAGACTAGAAGATATTTTCAGTCCTGTCCCGAATGCAAGTGCGGGTTGCACTGAAAGAGACTGACTCCTGCATGAGGTTAGTGCATCAGAGTGGGGACACCACAGTCCAAGACTTGCACCTCCACAGTTGCCTTCACAGCCTTCAAGCATCCCAAAACACTTTACACCCAATGAAACATTCAGCCAATATTCGAAGACAGGAAACACAGCCGCCAGCTCACACAAAGCATGGTCTCGCTCACAGCAACACGATTGCAACAAATCACTTGCTTTTTAAATGTGTGGTGAATAAATACAAGGCAGGAAATTGGAGCTTGTAAGACTGGTGTCTCCCCTTGTCTACAGATGTTTACAACGGGGCTGGTAATTGAATCACTACCAGCTGTGCAGAAGTCCCCACCAGGGCTTTATAGAAAATGACAACAAAAAAGTAAAATTCTACATCCCATGGTGAGATACATTTACTTAAAGTGGACGGATTACAGTAATTGTAGTGCGACAGCTGAGGTGGTGATAGCCTTCCTCTTCTCTCTATCCCGGCGTGCTACAAGTTGAGCCATGGGTATACTCGTAAACATTCCAGAGTCCATCACCAATCACCAACGAGGCACGACTTCAAATGACTGACCATGTCGTGTTTCCCTTACTCCTGAATCTCCGTGTTTGAAAAGGTCTCACTTTTAAGACAAAGCCTCTCCCCTTCCATGAAAATATAAACTGCAGTTTAAAGCTTAAACTTCACAGTCTGGCCGCCTCTTCTCTGCTGACCAGCATCGCTGTCGAAAAAGCAGACTCTGGTTTACAAAAAAATATAGCAAATTCTGGAGGTAACTCAGCGGGTCAGGCAGCATCTCTGGGTGATGTTTCAGGTCAGGTTTCTTCTCTGACTATTTGTGTCAACCATTTGATACCATATTTAATGTTATAAGGTCGTAACATTAGATTATATTGATGGTAATTAGGCCCAATTTCAACAGAACCTCTAAAGCTTTTTAGGATAAATCTCGGACTGTTTTGTAACAGTATTGTAATCATACACTGGACAACCTCACTCTCACACAATCTCTCTGTTGCATAGTTTTTACCTTCACAAAACCAAGATCTGATTGCAATATGAGCATTTTGGTCAATTTCTAAATCTTTTGCCAGGTGAGCCTGTTAATCAAGGTCGACTGGGCTTACTTATATTCACTGGAATGGGTCGACTGGGCTTATATTCACTGGAATGGGTCGACTGGGCTTATATTCACTGGAATTTAGGATGAGAGGGGATTTTATAAACATATAAAATTCTTAAGGGATTGGACAGGCTAAAAAGTTCCCCATGTCAGGGGAGTCCAGAACCAGAGGTCACAGTTTAAGAATAAGGGATAGGCCATTTGGAACTGAGATGAGGAAAAACCTTTTCACCCAGAGAGTTGTGAATCTGTGGAATTCTCTGCCACAGAAGGCAGTCGAGGCCAATTCACTGGATGTTTTCAAGAGAGAGTTAGATTTGGCCCTTGGAGCCAATTGGAATCAAGGAATATGGGGAAAAAGCAGGAATGAGGTACTGATTTTGGATGATCAGCCACGATCATATTGAATGGTGGTGCTGGCTAGAAGGACCGAATAGCCGCCTCCTGCACCTATTTTCTATGTTTCTATGTTTCTATGAAGAGTGCTAACAGTTCAGTATCAGCCACTTCACCGGCTCAAGGCTCTAGAGTGGATCATGAGCCTGATTAAGCAATGACTGTGCTACCTATCAAACGTGACCTAATTCCAATGAGCAAACATATCCTTATATCCAAAATCATCCAAACACCTGGGCTAAACTCATATACAATATATGCAGGAAATGTTGGTCAGACTGTATCTGTGAGAAGCGAAGGTGTTCACGTTTCGTGTCAAAGACCCTTTGTCAAAGCTGAAAAGGAGGCAAAAGAAACTTGTTAAACTGCAAGGAGGTTAGGGCAGGGGGGGTGTCTAGATTAGCAAATGAGAACATAGACAGAACATTGGTGGACCTACCAACTGCAGACAAGGAAGACAAGCCTAGCAGGTCAGCTTGGGTTTGTCTTCCTCTCCCAGGGGGCAGAAAAGAAAAAGAATCAAGCTGAGCCAACATCACAGAAGGACAGGCAGAGAAATCATGTTATTTGAAGTTGGAGAATTCAATATCAAAGGCAGAAGGCTACAATATGCCCAGACAAAAGATGAGCTACTTTTCCTCAAGCTAGTTTGAATGGGGCATCTTGGTCTGCATGGCCAACTTGGGCCGAAGGACTAGGTTCCGTGCTCTATGGTTCTATGACTTGCAATGGGCCCCAGTGTAACAGTGCAAGTGTCCACAGAACAAACGAACAGAGTGGGTTGGAGAATTAAAGTGGCAGGAAAGGGGAAAGGGGAAGCTCGTAATTGCCCTTGGGGGCTGAACACATGTCCTCTGCAATGTAGTCACCCAATCCAGATTTGTTTTATGAGAGACCACATTCTGAACACTGAATCATTACAGGAGATTGAAAGAATCTTATGTTTAATCTCACCAAAATGCTTTGTCCTTCAGACCTGTGCTAAAAGAAGAAACTATTTGTAAAGCCACAAGTAAATTACTGATACCAGAATAACTGTGTTGCCCTTTAAGTTTATTTTGGGTGAACTTAAATTATGAGATGTGACATTTTTTTGCTTTTTCTCCTTTGGAAGATGTAGCTATTTTAGCTTATTGGGAGAATATTATTCAAAGTTAAGTGTGATAGGTCAAGGAGTCACAACATGTTCTACAGAAGAAAATGAACATGGAAAAACAGTTTTCATTTTAAAATAGCTTGAAGTTTTTGATCATATTGTCTCCTGTATCCACCATTGAATCTCCTATAGAGTGACACAGTGGTATAGTATAAGAAAATAACTGCAGATGCTGGTACAAATCGATTTATTCACAAAATGCTGGAGTAACTCAGCAGGTCAGGCAGCATCTCAGGAGAGAAGGAATGGGTGACGTTTCGGGTCGAGACCCTTCTTCAGACTGATGTCGGGGGTGGGACAAAGGAAGGATATAGGTGGAGACAGGAAGATAGAGGGAGATCTGGGAAGGAGGAGGGGAAGGGAGGGGCAGAGGAGCTATCTGAAGTTGGAGAAGTCGACGTTCATACCACCGGGCTGCAAACTGCCCAGGCGAAATATGAGGTGCTGCTCCTCCAATTTCCGGCGGGCCTCACTATGGCACTGGAGGAGGCCCATGACAGAGAGGTCAGACTGGGAATGGGAGGGGGAGTTAAAGTGCTGGGCCACCGGGAGATCAGTTGCGTTAATGCGGACCGAGCGCAGGTGTTCAGCGAAGCGATCGCCGAGCCTGCGCTTGGTATCGCCGATATAAATAAGTTGACATCTAGAGCAGCGGATGCAATAGATGAGGTTGGAGGAGGTGCAGGTGAACCTCTGTCTCTATACAGTGGTATAGTAGCAGAGTTGCTGCTTTACAGTGTCAGAGACCCGGGTTTGGTCCTGAATATGGGTGCAGTCTACATGTAGTTTGTACATTCTGTGACCGTGTGGGTTTCCTCCCATATACCAAGGACGTACAGGTTTATTGGTTAATTGACTTCTGTAAATTGTCCCTGGTATGTAGGATGGAACTAGTGTTTGGTGATCGTTGATCGGTGCGGACTCAGTGGGCCGAAGAGTCTATTTTCACGATGTATCTCTAAACTCAAAACTCTAAAATCTCACTTCAGCTGAAAGTCACAGAGGAAAGAAAAAAGATCCCCTCAAAAGAAGGAGCAATTTGTTCGGAGGAATGAATTCTGAGGAACAGGCAGAGAATGGAAAGATTCAGGCTGTGGGCTCTTGTTTTGTTTTATACTTATATTGTTATTTTTATTGAATACATTTTTCTATGTTTTATTATTGTTGTCTATTGAGTACGGTGTTTACAGACCTGTTGTGCAACTGCAGTTAAGAATTTCATTGTCGCGTTCGGTACCTGCGACAGTTAAACACATTTGACTCTTGCCTCTAGCCTCTAAACAATTCCAGGTTTGAGCTGCAAATTTCTAGGATAGACTGCCACCTAGTGTCATTACTGTAGACTTCAAGTAGACAAATTCTTGACAAAGTGTAACCTTGGTAGTGTTTTTATGGTAGTCTTCAGGGGCACTTATTCAAGAAAGTTGTTTATAATTTCTCTACATGGCAAGGTTATCACTGTTATTTACCACGGGCCAAGTGAGATAATAAATGCTGAGAATTTATCGTCGGTTGCAAAGTTACACCATACACTGCTGACCTCAAATAACATCTCCCACAAAGATTAGCGATCTTTCTTGTGAGGCAGCAGCTTTATCACTGTGCTGCCTGTGATTGTGGGTAACTGACTAGAAAAATACATCTCGGCCTAATCTTTGGATTTAGCAAATTTAGCAGAAGTGAGGTTGATGCCCGGGGCTAACAAGAAACGTTAGCTAGCGGGTCAGGCAACATCTCTGGAGAAAAGCAATAGGTGGCGTTCCGGGTCGGAACCCTTGTTCAGACTGAAAGATAGAGATGAGGGGGTGGGGGGAAGGAAACTCCAGCATTTTGGGTCTATTTTCGGAATAAATCAGCATCTGCAATTCCTTCCTACACAAGAAAAGTTAGCTATAGTTTCCATTTCATCAATAAATCTTTGTTGGAGATTGAATGAACGTGGATGTCACGCGAAAACCAACTCAATGCGGAGCTAGGATGCCTCCAAGAGTCAAATAGCCAGCCAATGCCCACAGTCCAGAGCGACAAAGTGGACAGGAAAGGGATGCCCATAATGAACTGAACCATTCAGACATCAGGTCTGCTCAGTCATTCCATGGAATTGTGACTCAGCATCACTTTGCTTCACTGATCCCCGTGCTCTGATTTACGTTAAAATCCAAAAATCATGAATGTACACAGTGACTGAGCATCCACAGCCACCCGAGGTCGAACCATCCAAACGTTTAGTACCCAGCGGCATGTAATGCCTGTAAAACCTAGTCTTCTTTTGAGTGTGAGTGACCACGTTCTGGACATCCAAACCAGATACAAACTTTGTAATCTACGAAACCCTCCCAGTAAGAATGATGTATCTTTCAATTAAATCACCTTTCATTCATCTGAAGACAAAAGTATGGGCTAAATCAATGCTTTTTTTGTAGACAAGGAGGTGCCAGTGCACATGTCGTTCCTGCTGTTGGTGTCTGTAGCAGATCGTCATGATGTAAGCTGCATAAACTCTTCAGGGCAGACACAAAATGCTGGAGTAACTCAGCGGGTCAGGCAGCATCTCTGGAGAGAAGGAATGGGTGACGTTTCGGGTCGAGACCCTTCTTCAAACTCTTCAGGGGCCTGACAATCTAATTTAATAATGTCATTAATAAATGACATCCTTTAAACATCAATAATCTTTTATGTGATATTAAAACTGCTAAAAGTGTGAAAATGCAGTTTGTAACTTTATCAAGGTGCCGGTACATCATACTAGCACATTCTGTCATTAAAAAATCCATTGGGCCCAATCTACTATTAATATATCTTGTAGATAGGGATACCAGGCCACTACATAATTTCCCAGAATGGGTTTCATACAGAGACACAAGGGACTGCAGATGCTGGAATCTTGAGTAAAACACAAGTACTGGAGTTACTCAGCAGACCAGGTAGCATCTATGAATGGCATGGATAGGCGATCATTCGGGTATTTTAGTTTAGTTTAGATGTACAGCGTGGAAACAGGCCCTTCAACACACCGCGTCTGCACCAACTAGTGATCACCCATACACTAGTTCTATCCTAGGGACAAATTATAGAAGACAATTAACCAACAAATCTGCATGTCTTTGGAATGTGGGAGGAAACCGAAGCACCCGGAGAAAACCCACGCGGTCGCAGGGAGAACGTGCAAAATCCATACAGACAGCACCCATAGTCAGGATTGAACTGAGGTCTCTGGCCCTGTAAGGCAGCAACTCCACCACTGTGCCACTGTGCCACTGTGCCACTGTGCCACTGTGCCACTGTGCCACTGTGCCACTGTGCTGCCCCAAAATCAGGTAGGACTCTATATAATTACAGCAACAAGGTCTCTACAAAAACTCTCAAGTCATCCTGCAATAGAGCCCAGAGTACTGATTGCATTCTTAATAGCTTGCTGCTCATTAACTTTCAGTGACTGTAAGATGTCAGTGTACAGAGGACAAGGTTCCTCTGAACACTGACATTTTAACCTCTCTCAAGGGGCTGAATGTGAGCAACAGCCAGTCTCAGGTGCAGGGAAGGATAACTGTGGCGAAGGAGTGTTCAAGATATTACTTCTGACCCCCTCCAAGTAGGATATTTTAGCAGTGGATAAAGTTTTGTGACTAGGTCAATTGTTCCCTTTACCCAGAGGACATATGCTCCCCAGCACTGCCATCTCTCATCATCTAACCCCCAAATCATAGCCTATTCCTCCTTGCATCTTTTGGCACCATGAAAGTGCCTTCATGCATCTTTTGGCACCATGAAAGTGCCTTCATGCATCTTTTGGCACCATGAAAGAGCCTTCATGCATCTTTTTCAAGCATTCCCTTAAACACCTCTTCCCCGTTTAGCCAAATTTCACGTTGTCCCCAATCTGTTGAGTGGCTTTTCCTTAATACTCTGCGGGATTTATTGGAATTACCAAATAACTTTTGTATTCACCCAATAAGTGAAAACACTTTGTCAACATGTTACCTATCACACCACATGAGAAGTTGAATGCTCTGGAAAAAGTAGTCCAAGTGCCCGGACATTTTTTTTGGCACTCATCGTTACAGAGTTATTGAATATCATTGTCTATCATTATCCATGTACAAGAGAAATTCATTACTTAAAAGGATTTATGGGCTCTCTCTGAAGAGATCATAAAGTGCCATTGCTGCAGATGGAAATTACTTACACAGATTGTTAGAAAGGCGCATCATCCATTTATCTTTGACATCCAACCCCTCCCCCTCACCCTCCATCTCCATGATTCCTCAGTGGTTGTGGATAGTTCGATAAACATTGCAAGGGGACAAGTTTGTCTTCTTCAAAATCTGCTGAGATGGAAGAGGTTTTCATCAGGTTAACATCACCCCTTAGTCTAACAAATTAACCAGTAAAATAGATGTCTCCCAAAGAGCATCGGTGAACTTTATCACTTGGCAGGCACATCTATTTAGTTTAGTCTAGTTTAGGTTGGAGATACAGCAGAGAAACAATGCCCTTCGGCCCACCGACACCATGCCAACCAACGATCCACGCACACTAACAGTATCCGACACTAGGGACAATTTACAATTTAACCAAGCCAATTGGCCTACAAACCTGCACGCCTTTGGAGTACGGGAGGAAACCGGAGAAAACCCATGCAGGTTACGGGGAGAAAGTACAAACGCTACACATACAGCACCAGTAATCAGGATCGAACCCAGGTCTCTAGCGCTGTAGGAGCAAAGAGGTCCTTCTACAGTTGTACCGGGCCCTGGTGAGACCGCACCTGGAGTACTGTGTGCAGTTTTGGTCTCCAAATTTGAGGAAGGATATTCTTGCTATGGAGGGCGTGCAGCGTAGGTTCACTAGGTTAATTCCCGGAATGGCGGGACTGTCGTATGTTGAAAGGCTGGAGCGATTGGGCTTGTATACACTGGAATTTAGAAGGTAACATATAAGATAATTAGGGGATTGGACACATTAGAGGCAGGAAACATGTTCCCAATGTTGGGGGAGTCCAAAACAAGGGGCCACAGTTTAAGAATAAGGGGTAGGCCATTTAGAACGGAGATGAGGAAGAACTTTTTCAGTCAGAGAGTGGTGAAGGTGTGGAATTCTCTGCCTCAGAAGGCAGTGGAGGCCAGTTTGTTGGATGCTTTCAAGAGAGAGCTGGATAGAGCTCTTAAGGATAGCGGAGTGAGGGGGTATGGGGAGAAGGCAGGAACGGGGTACTGATTGAGAGTGATCAGCCATGATCGCATTGAATGGCGGTGCTGGCTCGAAGGGCTGAATGGCCTACTCCTGCACCTATTGTCTATTGTCTATTGTCTATTGTCTATTGTAAGGCAGTAACTCTACCACTGCACCACCGTGCTGCAATAATATACAATATGATAAGCAATATTATACAGAATCCTACTGGTTAGTAAACTTTACACAGATCAACCAGAAAAGTCATATCCGAGAGTTTATGTTTTATTTTAAATGGATAATTATGACACCGTGACTTGGCATTTCAAGAACAAAGACATTTGATCCCTTTAGTATGTGTATGAATTGCTGCGCCTCAGGGTAACCATCTCCACGTACATGGCTTTCCTTCACCTGCTTGCCTCTTGCACATATTTGGCTGCCCTTTCCCCCACCATGCACACCATTGCCTTCACTTGTTCGAGAATAAGCCCAGGAATACCGTCTATAAATCCACCTTTCTTTCCTCCCTCTTTGACCAAGTGTTTCGTCACCTGCCCCAACACTTCCCTTAATGATTTGGTGGTGATTTTAATTTGATAAGGCTCCAGTCAATAATTGTTTTTCTTGCAACATGCTTAAGTTTCATGGTTTGCTGGGCAGGGAAGCTTGAGAAAGCAGGCCAAGTCTCAGCATGACTTCGCCACCCACAGATGGTCAGTGGAGCACAGCACGCGGCATTCAAATCCCCACAAATTCGCCTGAGATCTGCTCCATTCTCTCCCACCCCCTGTCATGGAGTGTGATGAAGTCTCTTCCGGGTGGAGAGAGGATCAGAAGGACAACAAAAATATAGGAAGGCAAAGTACAGCTATAACGAAATAAATTTTAAAAGCAAATTAAATCTTTCTTTTTAAATGGGAAATTAAAGCAAATCTGCAGCTGCCCCTGCAAAGCTCCGGTGGAAAACATGACAAAGAAAAGCTTCTGCTGATGCAGGAATTGAGGTTATATTAGGTTAAAGGTTAGTCATTAGTCCAAGAGCCGGGTTTTGATAACTAGATTTTAAAGAAATTAAAGCGGAATTAATGCCTGGTCAAAACAAATCTGCAAACAAGACAGAGCTATCAACAAAACATCCTTTATTTTAAAAAAAGTCAACACTCAATTAGCCACGGTGGTTGCTAAAACAATGCAGCAAAAGTCATACCATATGGTGCACAGTTGTTAAAGATACACTGGCATTCTTATGTACTGAACTGTGTGAACATATACTGTTGTGTTTTCCGCATTGCTTCTGTGGCGACACTTCTAAAATACTATTGGCTGTAAATGTTTTGAAATATCTTATTTCCTTACTTCATAAATCTGCCCTGGAAATCTGATACCCATGTTTTATTTTGGGAACTTTTCATTTGACTTTGATGAGTGTATGTCTGCATGATTGATTCATGAGAGCCTGGTAGTACATAGACTATGCTAACAGATTGTATCATGCAGATCGCACCAGAAGCCGGAATAATGATGCTGTTAACTGAATCTTTCAATGAAATTCCTGCATGTGTTTCAATAAGCAACACAAAATCTATTCACAAGTGTTAGCCAAGAGCAAATTAGCACAAGCTGTAAGTAGGGGGTGAGCTGTCATATTGCAGTGCTTCTACTAATGTTCCACTGATCTTGTAACTCCGACAAAGTGAGATTGCAAGAAAAATCACTACGACAGTGCACAATTACTCGGTGCTCATTTAGACATTGCTGGGTTTAAACAGAATATTCCTATCTTTCCCCAGTAACTATATGTGGAGATTTTACACCGGAGCAGCAGCAGCTGGATTGTAATCTACAGTGGCAGTAAAGGAGGTTTACAAAGTGTGCTGCAAACAACAGCAGAATTATCAGGATGTCCTGCTCCATTTGCCTAGTCAATGATTGCCAGGTTGTTTTTTTTTCATATATATACAGCCGGAAACAGGCCTTTTCGGCCCTCCAAGTCCATGCCGCCCAGCGATCCCCGCACATTAACACTATCCTACACCCACTAGGGACAATTTTTATATTTACCCAGCCAATTAACCTACATACCTGTACGTCTTTGGAGTGTGAGAGGAAACCGAAGATCTCGGAGAAAACCCACGCAGGTCACGGGGAGAACGTACAAACTCCTTACAGTGCAGCACCCGTAGTCAGGATCGAACCTGAGTCTCCGGCGCTGCATTCGCTGTAAAGCAGCAACTCTACCGCTGCGCTACCGTGCATTGGGTGCATCTGTTTATGAATATATTTCACGCTTTGAATTTATTTTCTATCTTAATTCAGAAAGTCAAAACAAGATTTTGAACTAAACTGGAGTTCCCGTGGTCCTCGCCTCCTGCTGCACCAGCCCTCACTTTCAACCGATCATCCTTTTACAATTTCTATCAACAGACACATCTTACCTTTACTCCCATTTCAACACTTCAAAGGGACATGAAGATAGACACAAAATGCTGGAGTAACTCAGCGGGACAGGCAGCATCTCTGGAGAGGAATAGGTGATGTTTCGGGTCAAGCCCCTTCTTAAGAAGGGACAATGCCCTTCACAACTCCCTGGTCTTCCATCTCCATCAAAACCTATATCCTTTTTACGGCATTCTCCGCTGCAACTGGTAAAGCTGCAGTACCTTTCTCTTTGGATCTTCCCTAAACGGTCCTTCCAAGCAGACCAACAATTCACTTGCACTTCTTCCAATTTTGGTGTTGACAACATTGGAGAAACCAAGCACAAAATGGTGACCATTTTGTGAAGTACCCGCATTCAATCTGCAGGGATGCCCCCAAACTTCCTGTTATCTGACATGGCTTCACCATCCCACTCCCACCGATCTGTCTGTGGTCACCTACACTGTTTGTAATGAGGCCCAACATAAGCTTGAAAAACACCAAAGATAGACACAAAAAGCTGAAGTAACTCAGTGGGTCAGACAGCATCTCCGGAGAAACAGAATAGGTGACGTTTTGGGTCAAGACCCTTCTTCAGACTGAGAGTCGGGGAAAGGGAAATGAAAAATATAGACGGTGATATAGCGAAACTTAGAACAATCATTCATTTGCTCAGTATCTCTCTATATCGTCTATATCTCTTACCGCTTCCCAATTAACTACATGTAATGAAATATGAGCAGGTTTTGAGGATTTGGATCAATGATGAAGAACACTCAAACAATGTAAAATTATGAGAAAAATATTTATTGAAACAACAATAAAACTACTATAAAACTACAACCAAACAACAGCCAAAGCAGCAAATAAACACTAGGTCTCTCATGGGTAGAGTTAATGCACAGGGATGAACAGCATAAGATTACAGCACAGGAACAGGCCATTTAGCACACTATGTCTGCACTGACTATGATATTAATCTAAACTCATCCCATCGGCCTGTATATCGTTCGTGTCATGTTATTCCCTGCCTGGTTTACTCATGTGTCTGCCTAAATGCCTCTTAAATGCTATTATCACTTTCGCATCTACCTCCCCTGGAAGCACATTCCAGGAATATAGTCCTAGCCTGCTCAATCTCTCCCTATAGCGCAGGCCTTTGAGTCCTGGCAACATCTTTGTAAATCTTCTCTGCACCTTTTCCTGCTTAACAATATATTTCCTCTAACAAGAATGACCAAGACTGAACACAATACTCTAAACGTGGCCTCACCAATGTCTTGCACAACTGTAACATAACCTCCCACGTCTGTACTGAATACTCTTACTGATGAAGGCCAATGTGCCAAAAGTCTTCTTGACTACCCTACCTCCCAGGGATGCAGGGTACTGCCACAAAAAGGCAGCCAGCGTAATCAAGGGCCCACATCGTTCTGGCCACACTCTCATTTCACTCCTGCAATTGGAAAGAAGGTGTAGAATCTGAAAACAATGACTTCCCAGCTCAGGAACAGCTTCTTCCCAACAACCATGAGGCTATTGAACACTACAAACATCAATGAAACTTTGGACTGCAAACTGTCTTGGTTGCACTTGGGACTTTCGGCTTTTGTTTTTGTTTTGCAGTATATATGGTTCTTTTATTTATTGAACTTTTTTAATATGTTTATTATGTTATGCATTGAGCACAGTGTTTACAATAAGAATGTCATTGTTCCGTGTTGGTACGTAAAATAATAGAACACCCTTGACTTGACTCTTGACTCTCTTGAAAAGCATAATGTGGATAAAATCACACTTTGCAGAATTCTGATATAAATTTAGACATGACTCTCTCCGATTCCTTTACTCAATTCAACAGACTAACATTCCTGTATGCAAATGTCTCATAGATTTTGATGAACCCCTGCTCTTCGCATGTCCTGGAGAAACCATGGATGGATCCTATAAAACCACTATGAATGATATCAACTGAGGATTCTCAGAGCAGATTAAATGCCTTGTTAGTGATTCACCCAACAAAACAGGATGTTGGAAAAATCTGAAGAAGCCACAATTCCAAAATATTTTCATCCTCTCAGGAAGTATTGCTTATGCAAATTCTCATCTCCGGAGCAAATGAATTATGAAATAAGAGATTGGTAGGTACAACATTGTGGGGATTACAGAGATGTGGCTGCAAAAGGATCAAGACTGGGAACTGAATATTCAGGGTTATACGTCCTATAGAAAGGATAGGCAGGTGGGCAGAGGAGGTGGGGTAGCTCTGTTGGTGAGGGATAGAATTCAGTCCCTTGCGAGAGGTGACATTGGAACTGACGATGTAGAGCCACTGTGGATAGAGTTGAGGAATTGTAAAGGTTAGAAGACACTATCTACAGACCCCCCAAACAGTAGCCTGGATATAGGGTGAAAGTTGCAGCAGGAGTTAAAATTGGCATGTAACAAAGGTAATGCAACTGTGGTTATGGGGGATTTCAATATGCAGGTAGACTGGGAAAATCAGGTTGGTTCTGGACCCCAAGAAAGGGAGTTTGTAGAGTGCATCTGGGATGGATTCTTAGAGCATCTTGTACTGGAGCCTACCAGAGGGAAGGCAATTCTGTATTTAGTGTTGTCCAATGAACCAGATTTAATAAGGGAACTCAAGGTTAAGAAACCGCTTGGAGGCAGTGACCATAATATGATTAGTTTTAATCTGCAGTTTGAGAGGGAGAAGGTTAAACCAGGAATGCCAGTGTTGCAGTTCAACAAAGGGGACTATGAAGGCATGAGAGAGGAGCTGGCCAAGGTCGAATGGAAAAGGATCCTAGCAAGAATGATGGTGGACCAGCAATGGCAGGAATTTCTGGGCATAATCCAGAAGATGCAGGATCATTTCATTCCAAAGAGGAAAAACGATTCTAAGGGGAGTAAGAGGCAACCATGGCTGACAAGGGAAGTTAGAGATGGAATGAAACTAAAAGAAAAGATGTATGATAGCAAAGAGTAGCGGGAAGACAGAGGATTGGGCAACTTTCAAAGGACAACAAAAGATAGCAAAAAGGGCAATACGGGCTGAAAAGTTGAGGTAAGAAGCGAAGCTGGCCAAGAATATAAAGAAGGACAGTAAAAGCTTCTTTAGGTATGTTAAGAGAAAAAGATTAGTAAAGACAAATGTGGGTCCCTTGAAGGCAGAAATGGGTGAAATTATTATGGGTAACAAGGAAATGGCGGAAGAGTTGAACAGGTACTCTGGATCTGTCTTCATGAAGGAAGACACAAACAATCTACCAGATGTACTAGTGAACAAAGGATCAAGGGAGACAGAGGAACTGAAAGAAATTTGCATTAGACGAGAAATAGTATTGGGTAGACTGATGGGACTGAAGGCTGATAAATCCCCAGGGCCTGATGGTCTGCATACCAGGGTACTCAAGGAGGTGGCTCAAAAAATTGTGGACGCATTGGTGATCATTTTCCAATGTTCAATAGATTCAGGATCAGTTCCGGTGGACTATGAAGGAACATAGTCCACCGGAACCGGTGGAATGGAGGGTAGCTAATGTTATCCCACTTTTCAAGAAAGGAGCGAGAGAGAAAACGGGGAATTATAGACCAGTTAGCCTGACACCGGTGGTGGGGAAGATGTTAGAGTCAATTCTTAAAGAGGTAATAACAGTGCATTTGGATAGCGGTAAAATGATTGGTCCAAGTCAGCATATAGATTTATGAAGGGGAAATCCTGCTTGACTTTTTTGAGGATGTGACAAGTAAATTGGATGAAGGAGAGCCAGTGGATGTAGTGTATCTAGTCTTTCAGAAAGCCTTTGATAAGGTACCATACGGGAGGTTGGTGAGTAAAATTAGAGCACATGGTATTCGGAGTAGGGTATTGACATGGATAGAGAATTAGTTGGCAGACAGGAAGTAAAGAGTAGGAATAAATGGGTCTTTTTCAGAATGGCAGGCAGTGGAGAGTGGAGTGCTGCAAGGCTCGGTGCAGGGACCGCAGCTATTTACAATATATATTAATGATTTGGATGATGGAATTAGATGTAACACTAGCAGGTTTGTGGATGACACAAAGCTGAGCGGTAGTGTGAACTGCGAAGAGGATGTTAGGAGGTTGCAGGGTGACTTGGACAGGTTGAGTGAGTGGGCAGATGCATGGCAGATGCAGTATAATGTAGATAAATGTGAGGTTATCCACTTTGGCGGCAAAAATAAGGAGGCAGATTATTATCTCAATGGTGTCAGATTATGTAAAGGGGAGATCATTTAAAACTGAGGTGAGAAGAAACTTTTTCATCCAGAGAGTTATGAATTTGTGGAATTCTCTGCCACAGAAGGCAGTGGAGGCCAATTGGATGAATTTAAAAGAGAGTTAGATAGAGCTCTAGGGGCTAACGGAATCTAGGGATATGGGGAGAAGGCAGGCACAGGTTACTGATTGTGGATGATCAGCCATGATCACAATGAATGGCGGTGCTGGCTCGAAGGGCCAAATGGCCTCCTCCTGCACCTATTTTCCATGTTTCTATGTGTTTCTGTTTCTAAGAAGAGTGCATAAGTCCTGCATATTGCCTAAAACATACCTTGGCGTATTCCATTTAAATTTTCACAGGACAGACTGCTTGGCCAACAATATAATTAAGCTATTTTTCTTATTATTGCTCTTTACACAAGCATACTATATAAAATAAACATTCAAAAGCAGGTCTATAAGCCAAAGCTAATCTCCTCTGTGTAGTGAATGTGATATAATTCACCACAGGTTAACAATCTAATCTTTTTCAAAGAAATTGGATTGCTAACAAGTGTATAATGGATTGCCTGCCATATATTCTTGAACTCTGCAATCATGGAAAAATACACTGCTAATGTACCATATATTTTTGGCTTAACTACAAATTAGTTATTGCACACGAGAAATATGTTCAGAATTAGTTTAAATCATTAGTTTAAAGAAAGCAAATAGAAAATCCACTGAGAACAAAATAACAGATTTGAGAGGGGATTCAACAACATGACATTGGACCTAAAATGTTGGAATATAGGTTCCATATTATAAGGGCAGAGTACCTGAAATAACAAAGTAGAAAAAGGTTTGGAAGTTTTCATGGAAAGGTCATCAAAACATTTAAGAGTTCAACATTAATGCAGAAAGCAAATAATTTATAGCAATAGTGAAAAAGTCTAGCCCAGGGAAAATGGCCACTGCTGGATAGGCCCGTTCAGCCCACACGCATCCTTGCCTTGCTCCTCTATCCTAACTGGCCCAGAGACCGATTGCTGACTCTTCTGGCAATCCCTGGCATAGCCCCAGCTCCTTAGAAGGAGTGCCCATCAATATTATCAAGGGATGCATGTGAACTACGAGGGAGGCTATGGCTGAAGAATCAGGGCAGAGCACCCCAATCCATGCCAACTGTCCACCCGTGCCCCAAAGCTCACCTATTCCCTCCACAGATGCTGCCTGACCTGCTGAGTTGCTCCAGCATTTTGTGTTTTGCCGACCTATCTCAGGCATGGTTAAAGGTAATTCTGATTCTGAATTTTGAATTCTGTATTCTGGGGCCCACCCAGTGTTGGGTCTCCTAGCTCTTCAATGCCAGAGACCAAAGTTTGGGCCGACCCAACGGTGGGCCTGGAACAAGGATCTAACACGGACCTGAGACTCGATCGGACAGACACCAAGGACTTAACTGAGACTGGCCACAGTCCCGGAACTAGGAAGTTGAAGCATAAGGGACCTCAGGATGTGATACTATTTCCAGGCCACTCTGATCCAGGCCTGAGCCCAGATCTAAGACTGCATCCAGCTCTACATCTAGGAAAACATTACAGATGGGCATGGGTCTGTCACTATGAAACAGTTCTGCTACTTTATCATTGAATACCACTTCAGCACAGAAGGCGCCATTCAACTCATTAACTCATCAACTCATGAACTGTGTTCATCAAAAAGAAATGGAGCTAATCCCATGCCCTTCGTTCTTCCCACTCTTCTAAGAAACCCTCTCCTTTTGGAGTGAAGTGCTCCCCTTCTACCACTGGCAGTGTAGCTCACTCACAGTGTAAAGATGTTTCTCAACACACTAGTTCTAGTTCTTTTGACAGCCACCTTTATTTTTTGTTAGAAACAAGGAACTGCAGAAGCTGGTCAACAAAAATATACACAAAGTGCTGGAGCAAGCAGTGGGTCAGGTTGGCAGAAGGTTCGCAACCTGAAAAGTCGCCTGGCTATGGTCCCCAGAGAAGCTGCCTGACCTGCTGAGTTGTTCCAGCATTTTGTGTCTTTATTTTCTGTTACCTTGTCTTCACCATTCAGCTAGGGGGAATAGTTTTCCTCTACTGTGTATGCCCTTTATAATTCTAAGTGCCTTCCAGTTCTCCTTGAAAATCCCTCTGGCCCAGAGAACAACCTTCCATTTTCTTGTATACCTTATGCAGCTGAGCTCAGATCTGTCGCTGTATAATGAGGTGTACAGTACTCATGGACACGGATTATTTGGTACCCCTCCCTGTCTGCATACATTCAGAAAAGCTCACAGTTGAATTATTGGCAGATGTTGCTAAGTTTTAGTAAATAGTAGACCCAGAATTCCTGATTCCATGGAGAAATATCTTTACTTGAAGTAGAGAGATTACTGGAATCTCAAAGTAACAGTCGACTCTGGGAAGCTCTTTCATTTCACTCTACCCCTTTGCCACGTCATCCCCAGAGGTCAATCCTTCAACAATCCTCTGATGCGTGATTTCTAGCAACTGGAAAGGCTGCATTTCCCTGTCTGCAGAAACTTTGTGGTTGAGAAATCCTATTTTTAAGGTAAAACTCTGCTGCCATAAACAAGAGACATTGCAGCTTCTTTTCACTCCGAAAATAAGTTTCAGACTGTTTCTTCCCATTGGCCTCAATGAACAGTATTTTGGCACCCCTCTCTCCTGTTATAAATACATAACTTTGAATCACATTCAAGGTGATTAAATATGATTTTGGTATTTAAAATAGGGCTGCCTTTCCTGCAGTAATCCTTCTGGCGAGAAGCCAATTCAATGGAATTACACATTCACAATGGGATACATTCTAGGTGGAGAAATAAAAGCTTTAAAATCTTCCCAACACCTGTTCTTCTGTTGTTAAATCCAACTTTAACACCAGATTGATTTAAAAAAAGGGCCTGTAAATAGGGACAGCTCGGCACAGTCGATAGGGCGGGACAGTTGATAGAGCACAATGGTAGAGTTACGGAGACGAGACCCAGGTTCGATCCTGACTACAGGTGCTGTCTGTACGGAGTTTGTACATTCTCCCCATGAACTGCGTGGGTTTTTACCGAGATCTTCGATTTCCTCGCACACTCCAAAGACATACAGGTTTGTAAGCTAATTGGCTTGGTATAAATGTAAATTGTCCCTGGTGTGTGTAGGATTGTGTTAATGTGCGGGGATCACTGGTTGGTGCGGACTAGGTGGGCCAAAGGGCCTGTTTCCATGTTGTATCTCTAAACTAAACTAAACTAAGCTCCTGCATATTAGTATTTTTAAAACTCATTGCAATAAAAATCAGACATTGAGTCTCTATTTTATAACAGTACTTTGAATTCCATAGCTCCATTGACAGTATAGAAGGCCACATCTAAATGTGGGTAAAGGGGAGATGGATGGATAACATACTGAGCCGAACGGTCAGTTTCTGTGCTCTTATAATTAGAAATCCCAAGAGATCAAGCATTTCCCTTTCTCTCTGTTCTTTCTCCTGTTTCTGTTTCTCTCTCTCTTTTTCTCTGCCACCGACTCACAGTTTCACAACATCTGCATTCACAGAGTCTGAGTTCCGTTAAGATACACTGGGGATACTGCAGGGATGAATCGGCCGATTTCTGGAATTGTGGACAGAAACTGTCTGTTAGCTGTCCAGCCTTGTTGACGTAGTTTGCCACTCCACCCACAGGTTTGCTGCAATAACACTGAAGTAGAGCATTGGTGGGTAGAGGGGTGAGGTGCGAACATGGTAGCAAGTGGTCAGTAACTAAAGCAGCAAGGGGAGTGGAGCATCAGTGACCATGACTGAATGGGACTAAAAATGTCAATGTATGGATCAAATAAAATGGTTTGAGTGAGTGACCCACAGATGAGATTTGTATTGTAAATCTGACCCTTGCCACAACAAAGGTTGTGCACCACTGATACATTGGGTATATACAGGTAAGAATATGATATGTCAAAGGAAGTAATGAGATTGTATTGGACCGCAGTGAGGTAAAGTGAATATCTGTGTAATGTTTCTTGTGAAAGTTAATTCACTTTAAAGATGGACCACACAACTTAAACAAATCCCTCTGTGAGATTTGTAGCAATGAGGCGATGACCGGATAATGGGTCTTTGGTAGAATTTCCCTTGGCCTGGTGGTAGAATTCTTGCCTTTGATTTATTTCTTGGGTTTAAATGCCACTCCAGAGACTGGACGGGGTCCTCGGCTGAGATTTCTGTGCAGTACTGATTAAAATTATTTCCACAGAGATATTTTAAATGAGACCATAAGCAAACTGACCATGTAACGCCTGAAAGCAGTAAATGAAGAATCTCAACAAGGTTTTTCCAATGCCTTTGGGAACGCTTAAAATATGTTGGTTGTTCTTTGAGCTCATGGTGTTTGCGGACATTGTAGAGTGAAGATTGGCCACTGTGCCTCCCTACAACACCTGCACTCCACTTCAACTAAGCTTATCTGCGAAATGTTTTGGAATGTGAAAGATGCTATATTAATCCAAGTCCTTTCTTTCCAATAATACTAATCATATTCTGTGATGAGTGAGGATTATGTTATATCATACACGTAAAAGTGACTCACTATTAACTATCCCTGTTGGAGCAATGAAGGGATACTATGGGAGATGTTTCCTATGATGCAATTAAGCAAAATGTATGCGGGTACTTCATAGATCACAATTCACCAGAAATATATTTGTTATACAATCAATAATCCAAACTTCCCTTTGCTAGTTCTTGAGGATTCTTTATCACATAATCAATTATAAATTGCAGTGGTCTTTATTGATGTGTTTTCCTTCCAATGTGTTGTATAATTATATTAATATAATAGGAAATTCTTGCTGTGCCTTCCAACAATCATTTTTATAACATTTCTAGTAATAACCAGGCCGATCTATATTAAAAGAACCAGAATAATGCCTTAATGCAAGTATCAGGGAAACTGAAATGCAATTATTATCAATCAGAGTCAAATGAAATATCAGATCAGACTGAGATTATTAAATGTTACATTATTGTATGAAATATTCACAAAAAGATTAATATCAATACACATACAAAATAAATTCAATTAATTTTGTAACTTGTTGTTCATCAGTAGTATCAGCAAAGCCTCCGCTGGCAGCAATCTCGCCTCCAATTCATTTTAGGAACTAGTCTTTCTGATGTACTGTGAAATTGTACATCTATCTTCACTCTCAACTGGATATAAAAGGTGCTACTAATTTTGTAGAGTAGAGAAATTCCCCTTCTATGTGGCTCATTATTTATCTTTCAGCCAACATCATTGGAACGGACAATTTTCGCTTATTATATCATCTCTGAGTACTAGTGTTCACAGGAATGTTAAGCTGCTGCAAGTAAGAATTTCATTGTTCCTTTGTCGCGACATATGACAATTGAACCCTCTTGACTCTAGACTTGACTCCAGAGCTAGAAGGGGGATCCTTGGCTGAGATTGCCATGTGTGCAACCTCTATTGCACAAAGAGTAATTCTGAGGCAAAGTATAATTTGGGGTGTCCTGAGGTCATGAAAGAGTCGTGTAAATTCCCTTTTCTGTTTGAAAGTTTTCCTTTTGCAATCCATACACAGGAAGCTCAACCAAAAGGGAAATATTTTAAACTGAAGTGTTTGAAATTCAAAAATGCAACACTGTACTCATTCGAAATTGCAATTAATTACTTGTATACGGTGCAAAGTACCTAAAAAGAAAAGAGAATTGCAGAATGTTTTATAATTAAATTGAATTTTGTGCTCAAATGTCATGCCTATTTTTTTCCAGGATGGAAGTGCTTTAGGCAAGGCAAGTGTTTATTTTCCATTGCTTATAGAAATTCTACACAATCGATATTAGTCAGATGTCTGGAGCACATTAGAACTCTCTGGTTGAATTAAAATTGTTTGAGTTATAAAGAGTTCATTCCAGCTCTTTAGTTGATAATTGTATAATATCAGGCCAAGCCATTAAGGTAGAGAGGTATTTCTCAAATTGAATCTATGATCTGCTTCAGTTTGGGCCCCCAAGTTAAATAGTGTCAAAATCAGCTGGGTCTTTATTGGTGTTGAGAGGGTCTTGAAAAGCAATCATGCCCCTGATCTATGACTGTGATCAGCCTTACTAAATCCTTAGTAAGGGTTCCAAACAGTTTCCTGAATCTAAATTACTTCCTTTGCTCAGCAATAGTAATCTCACAAACGCAATGAAAGTTTGAAGATCACAAAATAGCATCTGCACCCACTGCACAATATGCCATGAATGTATAGATGTTACCCCACAAAAGTTATTAGATGCAAGAAAAAATTACTCTCCCTCGGTAGAGAAGGTCACTAACCTCTTAAGGCCGATTATCAGCCCAAGACAGGGAGTTGTCCAGGATCGATGGAAAGATCCAGACTGCTCCATTAAGTGAGGAGCAGCAAAGTTGAGCGCTGCACTCATTATGAAACTGTCGCACAGAGTACAACTCCTCGTCTGCCACAAATATCTCATCTGGCAGCTCATTCCATATACCCACCCTCCTCTAAGTGAACCTCAGGTTCCTATTAAATCTTTTCCTTCTCATCTTAAACCTATGTCCTCTGGTACTTGATTCCCCTATTCTGGCTAAAACACTGTGCATCTACTTTATCTATTCTCTCATGATCTTATACACCTCTATAAGATCATCTCTTATCCTTCTGCACTCCAAGGAATAAAGCCTTAGCCTGCACAAACTCCCCTTTCATTCAAGCCCTCAAGTCCAGGCAATGTCCTCGTAAATCTTCTCTGCACTCTTTCCAGCTTAACAAAGTCTTTCCTACAGCAGTGTGATAAAACTGAACACAATCCTCCAAATGTGGCCTCACCAATATCCGTACAACTGTAACGTAGCATCCCAACTTCTGTACTCAATACCCTGACTGATGCAAGCTAATGTGTCAAAAGCTTTCTTGACCGTCCTGTCTACTTTTGACGCCACTTTCAAGGAACTATATATAGCTGCATGCCTAGATCCCTCTGCTCTACAACACTCTCCAGAGCCCTGCCATTCACTCTGAAGGCCCTGCCCAAATGTTTGACTTCCCAAAATGCAACACCTCGCATTTTTCTGCATTAAACTCCATTATCCATTCCTCAGCCCATGTGCCCAACTGATCAAGATCTTGCTGTAATCTTTGATAGCCATTTTTGCTACCTAAAATATCACCCATTTTAGTGTCATCTGCAAACCTACTAATCCTACCTTGTAAATTTGCATCCAAATCATTCATATAAATCACAAAAAGGAGCGGGCCAAGCACCGATCCCTGAGGCACACCATTGGTCAGTCATAAGCCTCCAGTCTGAAAAATAAACCTTCCACCATCACTCTCCACTTCCTTCCATGAGGCAAATTTCCTATCCAGTCGGCCAGCTCTCCCTGCATTCCATGCGATCTAACATTCCAGAGAAGCCAACCATGTGGAACCTTATCCAAGTCCTTGCTGAAATCCATATAGTCAACGTCCACAGCTCTGCCCTCATCAACCATTTTGGTTACATATATGATGAAGCAAAAGACACAGCCGCACGTTGTTTCCACTTGCATATTTGTAAAGATTTACATACAAACCTGAATTTTCTACATAAAGTTGAATGTGTGTAAGTCAAGCACTATGTATCACTAGGAGTACATGTACCAAGAGAGAGAAAAAGATCTCCCTGCGAAATAGTGTTAGGGAGAAGCAGCCAAAGTGAAAAAGTATAGTGTGCAAGTGATAAAAGGCATTAATGCAAAGGAAAGACTTTACATCAGCGAAACGAAGCATGCATCAGGCGACCATTTCGCTGAACAATTGCTCAGTCCACTAAGGCCTACTGGATCTCCCGGTTGCTAACTATTTTAATTTCCCTTCCAATTCCCATACTGATCTTTCTGTCCAGGACCTCCTCCATTGACAAAGTGAGGTCATACACAAACTGGAGGAACAGCACCTCATATTCCACTTGGATAGCTTACAACCCACTAGTATGAACTTTAAATTCTCCAAATTTAGGTAACTAATCAATAAACAACCCCCCCCCCCCCCCCCACCCACTTCTCTATATCCCATCTGAATGCACACTCATTTCTCCTACAATCCCACCCTACTTTCCACATCCTCTTCCACCTAGGGCGGCACGGTAGCGCAGCGGTAGAGTTGCTGTTTTACAGCGAATGCAGCGCCGGAGACTCAGGTTCGATCCTGACTACGGGTGCTGCACTGTAAGGAGTTTGTACGTTCTCCCCGTGACCTGCATGGGTTTTCTCCGAGATCTTCGGTTTCCTCCCACACTCCAAAGACGTACAGGTATGTAGGTTAATTGGCTGGGTAAATGTAAAAATTGTCCCTAGTGGGTGTAGGATAGTGTTAATGTATGGGGATCGCTGGGCGGCACGGACTTGGTGGGCCGAAAAGGCCTGTTTCCGGCTGTATATATATGATATGATATGATATGATATCCTTTCCTCAGGCTTCATATTTCACACCTCAACCCCTTATTTCACAGCCTTTTGTATTTTCATCTTTGGCCTTTTTTCCAACCATCTGCCATTTAAACTCCCCTCAAATATCCTGCCCCCAACTCTCTTCCAGCTTTCTCCCCCCTAATACAATCAGTCTGAAGAAGGGTCCCAACCTGAAACATTGACGATTCATGTGCTCCAGAGATGCTACCTTACCCACTGAGTTACTCCAGCAATTTGTGTCTTTTATAATACAAAGGCGAACCAGTCTTCAAATTCATATATAATCTTCACAGTCATCAGTTTTGAAACTGCAAGGACAGTATAAATAAAGACACCGTTTGAATAAACAAAGGTACGAGCTCGCAGCTCAAGGCCACTTTGGAGATATGGTTTGGAAACTGACACCTTCATGAGACATTTTCATTTGCACCAGACCATGCAGATAACTTCATCTGACATAGTTTGCAGCATTGTGTCAGAGAATAAAGTATCAGGCTGTGTAGGAAAATAACTGCAGATGCCGGTACAAATCGAGGGTTCACAAAATGCTGGAGTAACTCAGCGGGTCAGGCAGCATCTCTGGAGAGAAGGAATGGGTGACGTTTCGGGTCGAGACACTTCTTCAGACTGATGTCAGGGGGGGGTGACAAAGCGGGGGGCGTGGGGCGTGGGGCGTGGGGCGTGGGGCGTGGGGCGTGGCTGCACTCTGCAGCTGCGGCTCACTGGCAGTCTCTCTGTCTTTTTTGTTTTTGTCTATTGTTATCGTTTAAATGTATGTTTTGATTTATTTTTAGCTCTGTATATGTGGGGGGTGGTGGGGGGGTGGGGGAAACCTTTTTTTCTAATCTCCTCCTTAATGGAGATGCGACCTTTATCGTGTCGTATCTCCGTTCACGCTACGGCCTAACACTGTGGAGTCGACGGCCTCCAGCTGGGATCAACCTTGAAGACTCCGGTCGCAGGGCCTGGACTTACCATCTCAGAGGCTTCGGCCGTGGGCCCTGCAGACCGCAACATCGGGAGTTCGCAGGTCCCTGGCTGGCGACCGACTTTCGGGAGCTCCAGCTGTAGCAGCTTCGACCGCCCCGAAGCGCGAGGTTCGATCGACCCGCTCGCAGGGCCTCCATCGCCCTGCGTGGCTCGGCCGCGGCACTTTCCATCGCCCGGTGGGGGCTTAGGACCTTCATCGGCCTGCTTGGCTCGGCCCGGGACTTTCCATTCCCCGGCGGGGGCTTCAAAAGTCGGGAGCCTCGATCGCCTCGAGGCAGCAGTTTGACTGCCTGACCACGGGAGAAGATTGAGGAGGAGATAAGACTTTTCTTTGCCTTCCATCACAGTGAGGGTGTGCGTGGATGGTTGTTTGTGTTAAGATTGTAATTGTGTGTCATGTGTTCTTTATTGTTTACTGCCGGACCCTGACGTGAGAGGACGCTGGCGCTGTTTGTTCGCCGCTTCTCCGTCAGGACAAATCTTTTGTTTGTCTGTTTGTTTTTATGTCTTGTTCGCTTTGTAAAGCGACTTTTTGTATCTTGAAAAGCGCTATATAAAATAAATGTATTATTATTATTATTATTAAAGAAAGGATATAGGTGGAGAACTGGGAAGGGAAGAGTGGGTCAGAGGAACTATCTAAAGTTGGAGAAGTATCAGGCTGGTTATGTTGCCACTAAGCACATCAAACATGGTCACAGCAGGTTAGTTCTGTCAATAAATAATTGGGATGTTCGTGTACCCAGAGTCAGTTCTCACAACACTTTCAGGTTTTTGTCTTCAGAAACATTTAGAATATTGAACAATGTCTCACCAAAACACAAACTGCTGGAGGAACACAGTGGGTCAGGCTGCATCTGTGGAGGGAAATGGACAGGCGATGTTTCAGGTCAGAGCGTTTTCCATTCACTGCCACTTCTCAGTCCGGACCCGAAACGTCCAGAACAGAGACACCATTTATGACCACTTTTGGCTGGTGTCATTTATAACTTACCTCTGGTCTTTACTGATGTATTGTTTTTTTAAAGAACCTGAGTTTCTTTTGTCAATAGATAGCACACCTAACGTGCAATATGAAATACAAAAGGACAGGAAATGCTCCGTTTGCTCATCAGGTCAAACCACCGCCGTGGAAAGTGAAACAGACTCAATGTTTCAAGTCGTTGACTTTTTGTTTCGCACTCCCAGCGCCAGTGTTTTTTTGCTTTTTGACAACAGGCGGGAGGGAGGGAGTGTAGTTTCATTTGCAGCATCGGTGTAGAGAACGAGTAGACGTAAAAAGCTACTGAAAGTGAACCTGGACAATATTACAATATTTTAATTCTGTATCACAGCAGATGATACAGAATTACTTTGAACAGAATCAATGCTACAAGAGGCAGCAGGACTCTACTGTGACAGTCTTAATTAACAAAAGCCAGTAGAGACGCAGATTGTCGGCGACATAATGGGAAAGGCCATATATATATCAGGCAGGTCAGTCTATGCTGTGTCTTGGAAACTAATCACTCGGAGGCTGAAGCTGATTGATATCATAGTCTTTATTCAGCAAAATAAACTTTTTCCAAAAATAAACATTATTCAGAATTATATATATATATATATATATATATATATATATATAGATATATATATATATATATATATATATATATATATAGATATATATACGTGTGTATATATATCCCTGTGACCACATGGGTTTTCTCCGGGCGCCCTGCTTTCCTCCCGCATTCCAAAGACGTGCAGGTCTGTAGGTTAATTGACCTGTAAATTGTCCCGAGTGTGTAGAATAGTGATAGTGTATGGGCCAATTGCTGCTTTGTGGGCAGAAGGGCCTGTTTTCACACTGTATCTCTGAAATCTAAAGTCTAAGGTAACGTAAAGTCAACATCTCTTCAGACACACTCAGCATCTATACATTAATTGGTGTCATACTCAGTAGTGTTTGCACATATCTTTAAGCAAAGCAAAATACCCTTACCACTCATTTGGCCCCCTGGGGTGACATCCCTTCCCCTGTAGAGTGTTCTGCACTGGGCAACCAGCAGGAATCATCAATGTCTGGTGAGTAAGATCAGAAGAAACTAGAAACTGCAGATGCTGGTTTACAAAAGAAGACACAAAGTGCTGGAGTTACTCGGCGGATCAGGCAGCATCTCTAGAGAACATGGATAGGTAATGTTTCAGGTCGGGATCCTTCTTCAGATTGATTGTAAGGTGGGGGCAAGAAACCTGAGAGGAGGGCAGGGCAGAGCATGGCAGGTAATAGGTTGATGCAGGTGAGGAGGGTTCTTTGATAGAAAGATGGTTGGACAAAGGCTAGAAATGAACAGACAGGATTGAGGAGCAAATTGTGATGCTCGAGCAAGAATTGTAGGTGGAAGGGGAGGGAGGAAATAGTTGCTAGTCCAGGTGGGTACAGGTAGCAGGATCAGAAATTGAATATGTTTGGCTGAAAGTATTTCCTGCTCAAGGTAATGGTTCAGGCAGATTACCGCATGGATCATTTGACCTCATTAATGTAAATTTAGTTTTTACATTGCAATTTGTAGATGAATATTTTCCAGTAACAATTAAATAGGGGTTGTTCAGCGGATTCAGCAGGGTGTAGTAGTAAGCCAAGAATATAAGCATACTTTGAGAGGATGGATTAGCCTGAACAGGTGTCCAAATGAAGGTTTATTGCCTTTCTGTATCACAGGTTTGAATTCAGATTTCAATTGTTAACTAAGATCTTTTAAAATAGGGAGCAAAACACAAAGTCCTGGAGTACCTCAGCGGGTCAGGCAGCATCTTCTGAAGAAGAAGAAGGGACGAGGCAAAACGTCGACCATTCAATCCCTCCTCAGATGCTGCCTGGCCTGCTGAGTTACTCCAGCATTTTGTGTTTTGCTCAATATTCCAGCATCTGCAGTTCCTTGTGCTTCCATTCAAAATTGGTACATTGAATCATCATTCCAAGTGTTATTAGATTCTAGATGGGCTACATACCACGCATTTAAGAATTATCGATGTAGAGGCCACGGCTAGAACTGTAGTAAATTGACTAATTATTGACAAAGAGTTAATGGAAGTGGTGCAGTTTGTCAGTAATACACTGTAATACTCCCTAGATACCATTAGGAAGTTGGAAATGACTGCTGTAACCATTCCAGTGGGTCTATGATGCTTTTTGTATAAAGAGGAATGATCAATTGCTTGCACATCGAAACATGCTCTCAAAATGCAATGATGCCAGATACATTGGTATTTAGTGCAATGGCAGATGTATTGAGATGAGATTTCTGCTCTGCATGGACGATCAGCAGAATTACTGCCCTGAATTCACATTTATTTGGAAGTTTTATGTGATGTAACAGCATCGGACATGAAATGTTAAATAAAATGCAAAGTGATGGCGGAGTGCAACCGGTCAGGCAGGGTCTGTGGAGGGAATGGACAGGCAACGTTTCGGGGAATGTCTAGCAATAATGGTTAACTGCTTTTAATTCTTTAATCGTGAAGCAATGAAAAGCCTCTTTACACGTGGAATGCACAAATTTGGATAAGAATTCATAAAGCACCAAAACGGTTTTTGTTAAGGTTCATGCAATTGGGAGTTTTTACACAAGTTGTACAGTTAACTGAAAGTTAACTGAATAAATGTTATTTTTTAACTAAAATAGCCTGAGGAATTTTAAACCCATTTGGCTAGCCATGGATGGAAAGGGAAGTATAGGTTTCTCATGGTGGGTGACCAGAAGCACTGTAATTGATAACATTATGGTGTGTAAGTGACATGGTAAACAGCATGACGTAATGCTGATAGATATAATCCATCGGGAAGGTGTAATTTATATGGTATAAATTGCAGAAAATTTCAAAGCTCAGCTAACTAGAATCGACATGTACGTGCCAATAAAATTTAATGCCGATTACTAGACTATGATGAGCATGGAGATATTGATTGGTTCTGAGCTATAATATTTATGGCTTATGTAAAATATAAATTATACATGAATTACACATAAATTCTACAAGGCAATGAAAAGTAAAAGACTGCCAAAAAAAACCAATGCATTTGTGCAAAAATACAAATTGGAAAATCTCAGACTGATTGTGGATTTAAGTAATTCACGTAGTTGCACAATATTCTAGACTGACATTTAAGTTTACATCAGTTTAGTTCATAGCATGGAAACGAGCCCTTTGGCCCACTGAGTCCACGCCAGCCATTGATCACCCATTCACACTATTTCTATGTTATCCCACCTTCTCATTCGCGCCCTACACATTAGGGCCAATTTACAGATACCAATTAACCTACAAACCCACCCGTCCTTGGGTTGTGGGAGCAAACTGGAGCACGCGGAGGAAAACCATGCGGTCAGGATCAAACTAAGGTCTCTGGTGCTGCGAGACAGTGGCGTTACCAGCTGTACCTCTGTGCTGCCCCTGTACTCCTGTGTAAGCATTATGTTGTACAAGTGCCATCTACTGGATGAGATGTAAGGCTCTTCAGCCCTGTCTTGTGGACTTGAGAGTAAGATGAGCGAAGAAGAAATACGTTGCATTTCTATAATACTATTCAGTCACAGGATATCTCATTAGGGCATATCTCCAGTGTTCCCGGAGTTTAGCTTAGTTTAGAGAAACAGCGTGGAAACAGGCCACAAACAGGCCCTCTGGCCCATTGAGTCCATGCTGAACATTGATCCCCCGTACACTAGTTCTACCCTGTATACTCGGGGTAATTTACAGAAGCTAATTAACCTGCAAACCTGCGCCTCTTTGAAATGTGGGAGGAAACCGGAGCAGCTGGAAAAATCCCGCAATGTCACAGGAAGAACGTACAAACAGCACCCCTAGTCGGGATCGAACCCGGATCTCTGACGCTCTGAGACAACAGCTCTACTGCTGTGCCTCTGCTGTGCCCTGGTTGTGGGCCATCTACTCCTGTGTATTAGCATGGTCTCTGGTATCATCTTCGGTTTGTTGCAATTTGCCACGGCTGAGTGGAGATAACGGAGATGAGGAACAACTTTAACAGCCGGTGACAGTCTTCCCCAAGCTCACCAGCTGCCAAAGCCATCAGTTTTATTGACTGCGAATATCTTTGACATTTATTGTCATTAACACATAGAGCATGTTAAAAAACATAAAATTAATATTGAAAAGAATCAGTATTTTTAAAAATATTCAATGCATAAAATCCAACCATTTGAAAGAAATAGTCTAAAACATTGAAAATAACAAATTAATAATGAAAAATGTCTAACAATTTTTCTCCTGGCAGCTGATATCTATTGCTTTGAATGGGGAGTGTTGTGCTTTATCAAGCAAAATAATTTGTTAGCAGAAATAAAAAAGCAAAACAAAACTCCTGAGGCTTTAAATTTGAATGAGAAACAGAAACATAGAAACATAGAAACATAGAAAAGTTGGTGCAGGAGTAGGCCATTCGGCCCTTCGATCCAGCACTGCCATTCAATATGACCATGGCTGATCATTTAAAATCAGTACCCCGTTCCTGCTTTTTCCCCATATCCCTTGATTCCTTTAGCCCTAAAAGCTAAATCTAACTCTCTCTTGAAAACATCCAGTGAATTGGCCTCCTCTGTCTCCCATGGCAGAGAATTCCACAGATTCACAACTCTCTGGGTGAAAAGAAATGTCCTAATCTCAGTCCTAAATGACCTACCCCTTATTCTTAAACTGGGACCCCCTGGTTCTGCACTCCCCCAACATCGGGAACATTTTTCCTGCATCTAGCCTGTTCAATCCTTTAAGAATTTTATATGTTTCTATAAGAAATCTCAGCAGATCAGGTAGCATCTGTGCAAAGTGAAATATAATTAATATTTTAGTTTGATGACCTTTCATCAAAATTAGGTAACTTGGAAAACAGACATGGTTGAAGTTGTGGAGAAAAGGTGAAGCAAAAAGTGATGATTGTGAAAATGGAAACCAGAATGGGTGACTAACTTCCCTGGAGCGAAGGAGGCTGAGGGGTGAACTTATCGAGCTTTATAAAATCACTAGACCAAGTGGACCCGTTGGGCCCAAGCCTCTCCTGCATTGGTGCAGCACCCTTTCCTACCCCTCTCCCCTTTCCCTCCCCTCCTCACTTTCTCTTCCCCCTCTCCATCCCCCTCAACCCCCCTTATCCACCTTCCTCCCCCTCTCTCCCTCCCCCCACCTCCCTCCCCCTCCCTCCTCCCTCCCTAGGAGATAGATTTAAACTTTAAAATGTGAATAACTTTAAAAATATAACACCGATTTCAATGAAACTACTTGCTTTACCATTGAAGCGATGACGGTGAGTAAGGTGGACCTAAAATTGTCAAGCTATCGTGTACCGTTTTGGCTGTAGTTTGATCACAAATAAACAAACAAACGAGAGTTTTAATATATAGATGCAGGACATAGGTAAGACGGATGGTCACAGTCTTTTCCCCAGTGGAAGATAGTCCAAAACTAAAAGGTGCAGGTTTAAGTTGAGAGGGGAAATATTTATAGGGGATTTGAGGGGCAAGTTTTTCCCACAAAGGGTGGCAGGTATATTGGACGTGTAGGAAGATGCAGAGGCTGGTACAATTACAACATTTAAAGGACATTTGTACAAGAACATTGATCAAAGCCACTGTCTCCCACAGTTACCCTGACTACACCTCCCCTAAAAAGGGGAATAAAGGAGAGATAAAAACATCAAAATATTTGCTGGAACCATGAGACGCAGAAGACAATCTGAAGTAAGGTGAATGCTGGAAAACCCCAGCAAGTCAAGCAGCATCTGTGAATAGATTTTAAAAAATGAAATGCAGGTTTTCACCGATTTTCAGGCACCCACAGTTCCAGAGCAATTCTATCTGTTTTTCTGGACCAATAGAGGTCACATGACAATGAAACAACAATACACCCCCGGCCCACTAATCACGCCCATCCCTAAAGCACCACGGAGTGCCAGAAACTTAAATAAATCAAATATAAAATGTAAACTGAATTTGAATGGAATAACCTGCCGACCCATCCCCGGCTCCCACCGTCTCCACAGCCATTTAGAGCACTGGTTCCGACCCCACTCCCAACTCGCAAGATACACCAATGGGTGAAGAAGGGCTTGCACCAGCACCTTGCGAGTCGGGAGTGGCGTCAGAGACCAGGGCTCTAAACCGCCGAGGAGATGGTGTGAACCATGGATGGGTCGGCAGATCCGTCCGCTATATCCGACAGGGGGCAGTTAAAACGCAGGTTTACTGAATTTGGGAAACAGTCAGGAAAGAAGATTGAGAGCAATACCACCTAGGGAATGGCACCTAGTGGCCGCTTAGGGAATTTCAACTGAGCTCTCATGTTGTGTGGATTACAGGAATGGGCGGTCCATTGGTTGCCTGAAAATCGGTGTTCAACCTGTATATCAGAACTGGCGATGGGATTGGAAAATAAAATAATGCAAGTGCTGGAAATCTGAAACAAAACCAGAAAATGCTAGAAATGCTTAACAAGCTATCAGCATCCACGGAGAGAGAACAAATTCATTGTTTAACCAGGAAGTTTAGAGGTTGTTCTTTGAACTTGCATCGATCTCCAGTAGTAAGGGTTGGACACACAAAAAGCAAATGAGCTAATGATCAGGTGATCTATTTCAGTGATGCTGGTGGAGGATATTTCAGTCAGTGCATCGGACTTTTCAATGTAATATTATGGAAGCTTGTTTGAATGCAGGGTTGTCTATAAGTCAGGCATTCGTAACCAGGAGACAGCCTGTAACCAGGATCCAATCATACAACTGTCTCGGAAACAGCAATGGCAGAGATGATGAACTGCTGCACATTTAATTTTATTATGAACAAGCAGCTGTAAGAATGGTCATTTTATTGTTGGCACTGTTTTTAATCATCTTTTTTAATAGAGTTCCTTTGGGAGCTTCTGAGAAAACTACAATTTATTTTTAACCATCTGGAATTGTGAAACAAATCAAAACCAAAGGAGATAACTCACCACTGGTGATTGGAACAGAGACAATACATTTCTCTTCACTCCTGGCTTTAGATAGGAATTTAAACCACAAAAGTCTTTCCTCAATGCCAAATACTCAAGGATAGAAATCTGTTTCTGCAGAAAAATGCACAAAAATTGTGATTCATCTGGGACTTACATTAGTTTCTCCCCATGGAATTAATATTGGAAATTAGCGTGCACACTTAATGCAATGATTTATTTATTTAACTAGCAAGAAATGTTCTTTGTTTTTGGATTAGTGTCCTACAGGATTAAGTTCAGGATGTGTGCACTCTGTTTTAAAGTAATCTGTGTAGATTGTAGTCATGGCTATGCCTCTTAAAATGGAAGTGGTGACCATGACCACTGCTGGAAGCTACAGCACAGCTTGGGAAACAGATATCTACCATGATGAGCCAGGAACTGGAACAGGTATCCCAATTCTCATATGTCAGTCTGGAACTATTGATGGAAATGGTGAACGTCAGAAGGAAGGTCCTACTTGCTAGAAGGTACAGAAGCCAAAGGGACGTAGCGCCCTTACTTGAATACCCAAGGCTAGACTGAAGCATTTTGAATCATCTTCAGCCTTTTGGAGCCTCCTAGAGAGATCCACGTATAATCGGGAAATGGCTGGGTCAACGGAATACAGCAAAGACTATGAGACCAGGCAACGTCCGGACTCTAATGGAAAGATTTGTGTACCGTCTGTTCCATGACAACTAAAACGGAAACATTTAACTAGCCATGGGGAAATTGCCCAGGTATAAATCCAATTCTCATCCCATCAATCGAAAATCAATCATTTATCGGCTAAATGAAAGACGGTATTATTAACAGTGAATATTGGTGACACTAACTCAGCCACTACCTGCTCACCCATCCTCAGCTTCACCAAAACCATTGGGCACCAGAAATCACTGGTACAACAAAGACCAGAGAACTCAATTCCAGAAACAAGTTGTCATCAAGGCACCACTTGATTGAATAGTGTCAAGGATCTTGGGCATACGAAATAGATTTGAGAGTCCATGATGTACTGAGATGATGTCACTAACAGTATATATTACATGCACCAGGCAGTTGCCTAATGCTCCAATCTAGGTACTTGTCTGACAATGCACAACTGTGAGTATCTTATACTGTGTGAAATGAAATATTGTATTGATATTCTGGATTTCTCAGAATAGAATTGAACATGTCAGAGTACTGCAGCACAGATTATGATAGATATATCACAAAGAAACCTTGGTGAAACTGAAGTCAATGGGAATCAAAAGTAAATCTACACGGAGATTTTTACGTCTTGCACAAAAATTGTGGTTGTTGAATTCATTCATCTCACTCCACTAGAAACCATTGCATAGTCCCTGAAGACAGTGTCCTAGACTCAACCAACATCGGCTACTTCATCAAAGAACCTTTCTCCATTTTAAAGTAAGAATTGGAAATGTTGGCTTTCAATTGCCTGATATTTGATTGCATTTGCATCTCCTGAGATAATGCAGTAGCATGTAGTAACAACTGTACAACACTCAAGCATGGAGTTAATAATATCCATGCCATGATTATGCCAGGCAATTACCATCTTCATGATGATAGATTCTAAACAATAACCCTTGATATTTAACGATGAATTTCCCACCATATGGTGGGGTGTGAGTGTGGTAGATTACTATTAGCCAGAAACACAACTGGAAAAGACACATCAATATTGATTAATGGATGATTGGTATTTCATTCACCTTCATAACCACGTCCTCCCTCTGTCACTGGCACTCGGTAACTTTAGTGCACAGCATCTACAAAATGCATTGCATTGGCTTGCCAAAGCTTCTTCCACAGTACCTCCTAAACACATGTTCTACACCCTAGAAGGAAAAGACACCGGGCAAATTAGATACTATCAACCACCAAGTTCCTCTCCAATCTACACACTATTCGTGTTTGGACAAATATTCTCGCTCCTTCATTGTTGCTGAGTATAAATCCTGAAAAACCCCACCTAATATTTCAGGCAGTATTTTCTCCAGGACCGCAGTGGCTTATGAAGAACAGCTCAATTCCAATATTGCAATCTTCACCTCACACAAAGGAAAAATAGTCTGCCACCCCTGGCCTGAGAAGGTGACGTCCTAAGAGGTTCAATCTTTCCATCAAGACAATTCCCAACAAATCTACAAGTAATTAAGGATCTTTTTTAAGAGATAGTGTATAAATTACTATTTGAAGTAAAAGAACATGTAACGATAGTTGGTGGGCTATGAATGGGGATTTATTGGTAAAATTGTAGAAGCCCTAGATAACATATTAAATGAATAATTTGTTATCCATTTAACAATAAAGAGGACTTTATCAAAATTATTGCATAACCTAAACCTCTGATAATCCACTAATCAGTTAGATAGTAAATCCAATGATCTGGTATCTGGCTCACCTGTTTCCCTTTCCTGCATTTACTTTAAACTCATAGGGCATTCATATCCGCCTTTAAACTCACCATGGCCACGACTCCTTTAAACTCACCAAGGACCCCATTTTCCATTTTCTTACCTGTTTGCTCTTCTCTTTAAACTCACCAGCTCGTCTGTTTCCCGCACTCCCTTTAAACTCACCAGAGCCACGCTTCCCACATTAACTATAAATGTATTGGGGCCTTATTCCCTTGCTCCCTTTAAATTCACCAGGCCTCCATTCCCCTGTTCCCTTTAAACATATTGGATTCATTGGAAATTCCACTATAGTTCTGTGTTACATTTAATAGAAAAGGAATTTAATGTGTGTTGCGGGTATCAATACGTAAAATCCAATAATAATAATAACAATAATAATAATATATTCCTTTATTCGTTCCACACCAGGGAAATTTACCGTGCTACAGCAGCAAAGTGGATAGCAAGAGAGCAAAAATCATTCATTATAAATAAAAGATACATAAATTGTCATCAGTTTTCTGTGTGTTCTTAGCTGTTATTGGTGACTCGTCTGCTGGGAGCAGTGCTGGTTGTGCAGTCTCACAGCAGCGGGAAGGAAGGACCTCCTATATCTCTCCTTCATGCACTTGGGGTGAAGGAGTCTGTCACTGAAGGAGCTACTCAGTGCAGTGACAGTGTCCTGCATGGGGTGGGAGTCGTTGTCCAGCAGCGATGTTAGTTTTGTCATCATCCTCCTCTCTCTCACCACCTGCACTGAGTCGAGGGGGCAACCCAGGACAGAGCTGGCCTTCCTGACCAGCTTGTCGAGTCTCTTCACTTCCGCCGTTGAGATGCTGCTGCTCCAGCAGACCACTCCATAGAAAATGGCCGATGCAATCACCGTGTTGTAGAAAGTCCTTAGGAGTGCCCCCTGCATTCCAAAGGACCTGAGTCTCCTTAGCAGATAAAGTCTGCTCTGGCCCTTTCTGAATAGCGCATCGGTGTTTTCAGTCCAGTCCAGTTTATTGTTGAGGTAGACACCCAGGTACTTATAACAATCCACCCTCTCGATGTCCATTCCCTGGATGTTCACTGGTGTCGGGGGGACCTGGCTGTGCCTGCGGAAATCTACCACCATCTCCCTTGTTTTCCCCACGTTGATCCGGAGGCAGTTCCGCTGGCACCAGTCCACAAACTCCTTGATCAGTTCTCTGTACGCCCTGTCCTCGTCGCCCATGATGAGGCCGACGATGGCAGAGTCGTCAGAGAACTTCTGTAGATAGGAGTCTGCAGAGCTGTGCCTGGAGTCCGCAGTGTACAGGGTGAACAAGAATGGAGCTAGCACTGTTCCCTGCGGAACCCCAGTGCTACAGACCACCCTGTCCGAGACCAGGTCCTTTGTCCTCACATACTGTGGTCGGTTGGTGAGGTAGTCCAGAATCCAGGATGTGAGGTGGTGATCCACTCCTGTGCGCTCCAGCTTGCCCCCCAGAAGCCCCGGCTGGATGGTGTTGAATGCACTGGAGAAATCAAAGAACATGATTCTCACAGTGCTATCCGGCCTCTCCAGTAATGCAAAAAAACTGCCAGTCTGGTACCACAAGAGTTCTGAAGGTGCAGGATAATCAAAGTTTTTACTCTCTAAGGAAGTCACCAGGCTTCTATATAAGATTACAGAATATCTCATTTAACCATTTCTAAATGTGTCAGTTCTTAAAATAGATGCATCACCTGGTCCAGATGGAATCCATTTCAGGATTTTTGAGAGAAGCTTCGGAATTTTGGGGATGGTACTAACATTTTCATATCCTCCTTGGATATATGGATGGTGCTGAAGGATTGGAGGAATAAAACGTGTAATTACTTGACTATTTAGTTTAAGAAAATAACTGCAGATGCTGGTATAAATCGAAGGTATTTATTCACAAAATGCTGGAGTAACTCAGCAGGTCAGGCAGCATCTCAGGAGAGAAGGAATGGGTGACGTTTTGGGTCCAGACCCTTCTTCAGACCCTTCTTCAGACTATTTAGTTTCATAACTGTGATGGGGTCTTTCAAAAACAATAAGTATCTGTCACATGGCCAATCAAAGTTGAACCAGCATGGATTTTCTCATGATAATTCATGTTTTACCCACTTTGAAGAGATTAGATTCTGAGTGCATGAGGAAGTGTAACTGTTGTAGTGTATGTGAAATTTATTAAGTTTAGAGGCACAGATATTGGTAAACAGTGCGTGATAGGTTTATTATTAGAATTAAAGCTGATGGAATAAATGGGAAAGTAGTAGAATGGAAATGAAAATAGCAGAGCAATAGAAAATAGAAGCATGGGGGATCTTGCAGTTTGTCAGACTAGGGAGATGTGTACGTGGTGCTCCCCAGAATTTAATCTTGAGGCAATTACTGGACACACATGTAAGATGGGCTTGATGGCACAACCTGTAGCTGGCACTAAACTTGAAACTGGTGTTACTAACAAGGAATGTAGCGATGGACTTAAAATGGACATGGACAGGTGACTGGAGTTCTATAAGATTCAAGATAGCTTTATTGTCATCCAAATTGGACGAAATTCAGTCACCCACAGTCCAACAACAAAAGCATCAAAATAGGCATTAAAATTACACAACCCCCAAAACACACAAAAGAAACATCCATCAAGAAAACATCCATCACAGTGAGTCTCCTCCAGTCCTCTCCTCACTGTGATGGAAGGCCACAATGTCTTTTCCCTTCTCCTGCTGTCCTCTCCCGCGGTCAGGTTGTTGTGGTTGCAGGCCGCGCCGGACGGTCCGCAGCGGCCCGAGCCTAAGGCGAGTCGCAGCCGCTCCTGCAGCCTCCGAAGACGGCCGGCTCCGCCGATGATAAGTCCGATCCGGGGCGAGCGAACACGCTGCCGCTGCCGCTGTTGCTGCACGTCGGGGCGGTCGTGGCTCCCGACATTGAAGCCCCCGCCCAGCAGAGAAATATCCCGCGGCCTATTTTATGCCGCGCCGGACGGTGAAATGTCCGCGACCCAAGCTCCGCGATCCGGGGCGGGCGAACACGCTGCCGCTGCCGGAACTCCTGATGTCGGCATCCACGCGGCCCGAGCCTAAGGCGAGTCGCAGCTGCTCCCGCAGCCTCCGAAGACGGCCGGCTCCGCTGATGGTAAGTCCGGTCCGCGGGCTCTGCGAACCGGAGCCCTGGAGGCCACCAGCTCCAGGAGTTGGGCCGATGGTAGGCCGCAGCAGGAATGGAGACACCACCCAGAAAACAAAGGTCGGGTCTCCGTTCGGAAGGGACACATATTTACAATTTTACAGTTCCCCCCCTCCCCCCCACATACACACATAGTACACAAACACAAAAACACGACATCACAACTACAATTAAGACAAAAAAACAACAAAAACACAAAGACAAATGGACCGCAGGTAAGCCGCAGCTGCTATGGCAGCGCCGCCATTTTGGGGCACTGCCATAACATGAGGCAGAAGAAATTCAACAGAGGTGATCACTTTTAATTAAAAGAATGGAAAGATAAACGGTACAATTTTAAAAAGGGTGTAAGAATAGATATTTAGGTGTGTTAGTGCCGAACAATGAAAGGATAGGCTGCTTAAAGCATTTAACAACAGATACGAGAGCTTGGGCCTCAAAGATAGAGGCTCAAACATAAAAGCCAGAATGTAATTCTAAGCACACATAAAGTACTAGTTCATCTCCAGCTGGAGTACCATGTTAAATCTGGGTGCTTCACTTCATGAAAGATGAGAAGACTTTGAAGCAGGTACAGATGAGATTTATTGAAATGGTTTCAGGAATGAGGGAATACAGTTACTCTGACTGATGAGAGAAGCTGTGGTTCATAGAGCTGAGAAGTTGAAGAGGAGATTCGACAGCAGTGTTAAAACTCCAGTAGGGTTTAGCTAGATTAAATAAAGTAAAGCTGTTTCCATTATTGAAGGGTTGTCTTCCAAAGACACTTAATCACAGTCATTGGGAGAGAGAAATACACAATATCAAGGATAACATCTATGCCATGAGTGGTTAAAGTTTGATATAGGATGGTGGAGTAGATTACAATGGGAACAAGGTAAAAATAAACCAGAAAAATGTTTCGGGCCATTGGGACTGAGCCGGAGAGTGGACGAAACTGAGCTACTCTGAAAAATGCTGTAGACTCAATGGTCCAAATGATTTTTATTATCCTTGTTTCCCCCTTTTTATCCTAATTCTTTTTCCAAAGCTGCTATTGCTTATTAACATAATTGTTATCAACTTGTCACAATAATGCCAATGCACTCCACACTTACAGTACATTCCTTACCCACCTTCTGTAGAGTGAAGCTGGCTTGCCCTAACTCACACCAACTCCTATTCACCTCTCAAGCCTGTGTTTCTTAATCTCCATCAATACTCAATCAAACAATGCCTCAGTTTTCTTTCATACACATTTTTTAATCCACTGGGCCTTGGTCTTACCTTTTCTCATTAAGGTACCCTTCTCCATCCCTTAAATCCTTCAAGATATATACACCACTCCAATAATGTCCTATAGCCTAAACCCCAAACTTAATTGCTTCAGTTGAGCGGCACGGTGGCACAGCGATAAAGTTGCTGCCTTATAGCACCAGAGACCCGGATTCGATCCTGATTACAGGTGCTGTCTATACGGAGTTTGTATGTTCTCCCCATGACCGCGTGGGTTTTTTCCAAGATTTTTGTTTTCCTCCCACACTCCAAAGATGAACAGGTTAGTGGGTTAATTGGTTTGGCATAAATGTAAAATTGGCCCTACTGTGTTGGATAGTGCTAGTTTATGGGGTGATTGCGCTGGGCCGAAGGGCCTGTTTCCACGCCGTATCTCTAAACTAAACTAAAGTTGTCATCCCTTCAATGTCAAACCCCTACACCCTGGGATTACCTTCTTTCGCCTCTCTGCCCCTCTATATTTTCCTCTTAAATGATTTTAACTCATTAAATGCACATTGACTAAACCTTGGGCCAGGAAAACCAAAGTCTCCCTTGATGGCTCAGCGTAGAATTTACTAACTTTCCTGTGAAATATCTTGAGACATTTTGCTATGTCAAATATTCTATACAAATATAAGTTGTTGTAACTGCTAAACAGACCCCGATTCATAATTTAGAATGTGCAATTCAATGCAATGAGTAAAACATGTTTTATTGTTCCCCTTATTACTATATAGCTTAAGCCCATGTCCACTGCCTACTCTCCCTCCATCCAGGTGGTGATGCATATCTTGAGAATGTGCTAAGTTTTTGTGTAAATGGAAGTTCTTCCTTTCATCATTCCCTACAGCCATAGACAGAAGTTATAATGTGGAACAATGTAAAGGAAGGGAAATTAGGCAAACACTTTGTGTCTGCTTCATGCAAGAAGACACCGAAAATCTGCCAGATATATCAGTGAAACCAAGGGCCTCGCAAGAATCAGGAACTTAAGAAAATATTGGTCCATTTTATTAAATTGGGAAAGTGGCGTAGATGAATGCAAATATATCTCAAGAATGAAATAATCTATATCCCAGATTTTTGGAAAAGCTGGCAATAGCAAATGTGAATGCTCTGGCTGTCACAGAGTCAGAGTCTAGAGTCATGGAATCATACAGCATGGGAACAGACCCTATGGCCCAACTTGACCACGTGAACCAAGATGCCTCGTCGTTATCAGTCCCACCTACCCGCATTTGGCCCATATCCCTCTAAACCTTTTCCTATCCATGTACCTGTCCAAATATCTTTCAAAAGTTGTGATAATACCTGCCTCAACTATCGCCTCAGGCAGCCCATTCCATATACCAACCACCCTTTGTGTGAAAAAGTTGCCTCTCAGGTTCTGTTAAATCTGTCCCCTCTCACCTTAAACCTATGTCCTCTGGTTCTTGATTCCCCTACTTTGAGTAAAATAATCTGTGCATTTGCCCTGTCTATTACCCTCATTATCTTATTAACCTCAATAAGATCAACCCTCATCCTTCTGCATTCCAAGGAATAAAGTCCTAGCCTGCTCAACTTCTCCCTATAGCTCAGGCCCTCAAGTCCTGGCAACATCCCAGTAAATCTTCTCAGCACCATATAACAGGGTGACCAAAACTGAACACAATATTCCAAATGTGGCCTCACCAATGTCATGTACAACTGTAACAAAGCCTCCCAACTTTTACACACAATACTCTGACTGATGAAGGCTAATTGTCTGAAAGCCTTTTTGACCACTCCTTCTATCTGCGATGCAAATTTCAAGGAACTATGTACCTGCACTCCTCGATCCCTCTGCTCTACAACATTCCCCAGAGTACTGCTATTCACTGTGAAGGTCCTGCCCTGGTTTGACGTCTCAAAATGTCAGACCACACACCTACCTGCATTAAACTCCATCAAAAATTCATTAGCCCACCTGCCCAACTGATCAAGATCTTGCTGCAATTTTTGACAACCATCTTCGCTATCTACACCACCCACTTCAGTGACATCTGTAAACTTATTAATCATTCCTTGTACATTCTCATACGAATAATTGATAAAAACCACAAACACAAAGGGCCCAGCACTGATCCCTGAGGCACACCCCTAGTACAGGCCTCCTATCCAAAATACAACCTTCTACCATCACCCTCTGATCCTTCCATGAAGCCAATTCTCTACCCAGTTGGCTAGCTCTCCCTGGATCCCATGCGAACCAAATTTTGCAAAGTTCCCTAGATTCTGAAATAATTTCTACAGATTCAATGGATATACATCAAATAAAACAAGTTTGAAGAAAAAAAGTAGGGAATAACCAATTTTTAACCTATTAGAGGTAGAAGGGAAAGTGTTGGGGTGTATTATGAAGGATGGAATGACAGAATTTGGAAAGGAATAATAGGATTGTGCAGAGTCAGCATGGATTTATAAAAGGGAATTCATGTTTGACAACTAGGAGTTCTCTGAGGATGTGGCTACTAGAATAGATAAGGCAGAGCCAGTTGATATAATGTATTGAAATTGTCAGCAGACTTTCAATAAATCCAAGATAAGATAATGAGATTAGGGCAATCGAATAAAGAGCTGTACATTGGCTTGGTTTGAGAATTCATAGATAGAAGGGAATAGATGGAAAACAGAGGTTAGATAATTATAACTGGAATTCTCTACTCCTGAGGGCGATGGATTTTCAATCATTTAGTTCACTTAAAAGAGAGATCAATATAATTCTGGACATTAAGGGTAGCATGGAATAAGAGGATAGAGCTGGAAAATGGTGTCTAGTTAGACAGTGAACTACAATCTTGATGAATGGCGGAGCAGGCTTCAGGAGACAAAGAGCCTACCCATGCTCCTCAATCTGTTCTTGATCTATGTTCCTACTTCTATAGAATTCCATTGGAGCTGTTTTTAGTATAAGCATTAACTGGTTAAATGTAAATTGATTTAATAATTAAATGAAAATGATGATAAAAACAATTATGGTTAGATGGTTTAACCAGTGCTAGCAAAAGAAAATAGAGTTGAAAGTGGAAGCAGAGTATTAAGATAATTTGCTGAATATGAAATATTTTTATTTAATTTTGATGTTATGGTGTTCTTTCAAGCGTAGTCAATTACACAAGATTAATGATGCTCACAGTTCAGATTCCTGTACCAAGCTTTTCCCAATCATGCAAGCTTTCTCTTTGTAAGATTGGATCAATCAATCATACATAAACATTATCCTGTACTTGGTTTAGTTTGTATGTCATGACAGATTTTGCTATAATATTATGTAGTCAGATATACTGAATCTCAAAGTACCAGTTATTTCCAAAATGTAAGAAATGGGCTGTTTTCTTTAAAAGACAGAGTACACAGAGAGATTCTTTGAAGATGGGATGAGTCTGTTTAAAATTCTTGAGAAAGAGAAAGACCTATGAGCTTTTTTTTTAAACTTTACATTAGCGTAGGGTCTGATAACAATAAAGAGTTTTAAAAGAAAGCAGAAACTCGATAGTTGAAAGTTCTGTATAGGATTAGCTTAGCTCTTAGAAATGCAGCAGCTTAATTTTTTCATCCACACAAGGTATTAGATAGTCTACCTTTTATTAATATATGACTGTTCTGATATAAGATCATCAATCTGAAAAGATTAACTCTGTGTCTCTCTCCATGGATGTTCTCCAACCTTTTGTGTGTTTCTAGTTATATTATTTCAGATTTCCCGCATCTTCTGTTTCTTATTTTTGCTTTCCTGGTATTAATCGTTAATCTTCATTAAGCTAATGTGTCCAGAAAATAATAATTCCTGGTTTGTAGTTCTCACTGACATTTATTGCCTCTCGCTCGTTATCTTTGGGAAATTATGGTGTGCTGTTCATTGGGAGATTCTTCGACGATGGAAAAAATCAATTTATAACTCTTGAAAAAGAGAAAATCTTGTGGAAGTTTGGGTGGTAAAGGGTTCTCTATGATGCTAATAAGATTTTAACTTGGCGATAATGCAGGAATGCCAATATATCTCCACTTGAGCACAGTGCGTCATTCGGAAAGAATCTTGGAAGATGACGTTCGTAGATGTGCTGAAGGTCCTGACACGTATGAAGATAGACAAATCTTCCAGGCCTGATCAGATATATCCGAGGGCACTATAGGAAGCTAGAGAAGAAATTGCAGGAGCCCTTGCTGAGATTTATGAGTTGGCGTTAAATACAGGCGAGGTGCCAGAAGACTGGAAGGAGACAAATGTTGTGCCTCTATTCAAGAAGGGCTGTAGGGGAAAGGCTGGGAACTACAGGTTAGTGAACTTAACATCTGTGGTCGGAAGGTTACTAGAGAGTATTCTGAGGGATAGGATACACATGCACTTAAATGGACAAGGGCTGATTAGGGATAGTCAACATGGTTTTGTATGAGGGAGGTCGTGTCACACAAATCTGATTGAGTTTTTTGAAGATGTGACCAAAAAGGTCGATGAAGGCAGAGCTGTAGACATTGTATACATGGATTCTAGTAAGGCATTTGATAAGGTTCAAGGAGAGATAGCTGAATGGAGTCAGAGCATTGAGTATAGAAGTTGGGAGTTTATGTTGCATTTATATAAGACGTTGGTGAGACCGCATTTAGAGTATTGTGTTCAGTTTTGGGCATGTTATAGGAAAGATGTTGTCAAGCTGGAAAGGGTGCAGAGAAGATTTATGAGGATGTTGCCAGGTCAAGAGGGCCTGAGCTATGGGGAGAGGTTGAGGAAGCTAGGACTCTATTCTTTGGAGCGCAGGAGGATGAGGGATGATCTTATAGCGGTCTATAAAATAATGAGAGGAATAGATTGGGTAGATGCAGAGAGCCTCTCTTGCCCAGAGTAGGGGAAACAAGAAACAATGGACATAGGTTTAAGGTGAGGAGGGAAAGATTTAATAGGTATCTGAGGTAATAGGGAAAGATTCCTACGGGTGCTGCACTGTAAGGAGTTTGTACGTTCTCCCCGTGACCTGCATGGGTTTTCTCCGAGATCTTTGGTTTCCTCCCACACTCCAAAGACGTACAGGTATGTAGGTTAATTGGCTGGGTAAATGTAAAAATTGTCCCTAGTGGGTGTAGGATAGTGTTAATGTGCGGGGAACGCTGGGCGGCACGGACTTGGAGGGCCGAAAAGGCCTGTTTCCGGCTGTATATATATGATATGATATGATATGATAAGGTATAGGTAATATGTATGGAACAAGCTGCCTGAGGATGTAGTGGAGGCAGGTGCTATCACAACATTTAGGCAGGTACATGGATAGGACAGGTTTAGAGGGATTTGGGCCAAATACAGGCAGGTGGGACTAGTGTAGATGGGACATGTTGGCCGGTTTGGGCAAGTGGGGGCCAAAGGGCCTGTTTCCATGCTGTATGACTATGACTCTATGTCTCTAGGACCTTGTTCCCATGTTCCTGGTGCCTTTAAACTTAAATCTGAAAAGGTGAAGCTATATTCGGTTATCAAATGCAAGAGAGCGCGAATAAAAATGTACCAGTGGGTAAAGAGTTATTAATCATTGAGGACTAGGAGTGTTGGAAATACTCAGCAGGTCAGGCTGGACATATGGAGTAATAAACTGTTTTAATGTTTTAAATCAAAGATCTTAGAATTAGAAACTCAGGAAGTCCTGTGGGTCCAACAATGTAGTTTCATCTGCGATGAACAAATTGTCCTCCATTTGGGTCACCGTTTAGCAGAACATTTATGTGCAATTCACAAAGAAGACCTGTCCTTACTTAGCTAGCGCTTTTTTTTCTCCATCCCACTCCCGTTCTGACTTCTCTTTCTCTAACTTCTCACACTGTTCTAATGATGTCCAATGTCAATTCAAAGCACGACATCAAAGCATGTCAGTATTCAGGCCTTTCCAGTTTGTGTCAGAGATGACCAATTTTGGTGCAGGAGCAGGAAGCACTAGGTTTCTGGCAAGTCAGGTAACATCTTTGAATGGCGGGCATGTTGGTGGTTTGTGACTGTTGATGGTGGAGGGGGTTGCCAACGTGGGTGGGGTGTTCATCCTGCTTCTGTATCTGCAGATGCTGACTGGCCTGCTGAATGTTTCTATCAATTCCAGATTTGGTTTCAGGTTTTCAGCGTTTAGTTTTCAATCCACAGCCACTTCTGTTGCAACTTAAGTATTTTTCTCTCACCATGGATGCTGCCTGATTTGCTGGGCATGCTCGCCATTTCTCATTTATTTTAGGCTTCCTACAGCTTCCTGTGTCCTCCACCTGACTGTTCCAACAGACGTTTCTCTCCCCCGCATCCTTCAGGATTTACACACATCCAGACAGAGTGGCCGCCATTAACAAGCCTTCACTGCCAATTCCAGGACGACACCAACCTGCACCATCCCTGCTCTCCTCTCCACCCAAGTGCAAATATTCCCTTTGTGCTTCCCACTCCCCAGGCCTCCTCCTGCTCTGCAAGTTTAAACATGCCTGGTTTCTGAGATTTCCCAGATCTAAAGAAACATCATTGAAATGAAAAATAAACTCTGTTTCTCTTCCTACAGGTGCTTCCTGATTTGTGGAATATTTCCAACATTTTCTCTGGTATTTAGAGTTTTTTATTTCTTACTGATATTACATCGGGTTATTAAAAGTTGCCCAAACAGGGTGATCTTAGATTTTTTTTTTTAATTATAAAAGGAAATAAATACAGAAAATTCTGGAAAATCTAATCAGGTAACATCTGCAAAAAGAGAAACAATTTTCGGAAGAAGGGTCTCATCCCGAACGTCACCTATTCCTTTTCTCCAGAGATGCTGTCTGACATGCTGAGTTACTCCAGCTTTTTGTGTCTATCTTTGGTTTAAACCAGATTCAGCAGTTCCTTCCGACACAAAACAATTAAAGTTTCAGGTTGAAGCTTTTGACCTGAAACATTCATTGTTTCTCTTTCCATAGATGCTGTCTGACCTGCTGGATTTTTTATTTATTTTTTGTACTTATTTATTTTCTGTTTTTATTTGAGAATCTAAAATGCCCTCCATTATCCTGGGAGTTGGAATTTATATGAAAGACAAAATGATGTAAAGTAAGAACAGGAGGACAGGTGGCTGTGGGCGGATTGAATCAATTTGGCTGGGGCAGGGTGCCAGAAAGCAGGGGAAATTAGGGCAGGTATATAAATGGTAACAAAATCAGAAATATCCCAATTATCACAGGGACCAGATTGAGGAAAATATCAGAATTGACAAAGGAGGTGTGAATTGGTATATACTACCAATATCTACCGTGGAACAAATAAAGTTGACAAGCAGCAGGCAGTTGCTGCAGGCAAAAATCACCACAAGGAATTATAATGTAATTCATTACATTACAAAAAAAGGGGCGTGGCTGTGTTCTGCAGCTGCGGCTCACCGGCAGTCTCTCTGTCTTTTTTTTGTTTTTTGTCTATTGTCATCGTTTAATGTACGTTTTGTTCTATTTTTAACTCTGTATATGTGGGGGGGTGGTGGGGGGGTTGGGGGAAACCTTTTTTTCTAATCTCTTCCTCAACGGAGATGCGACCTTTACCGTGTCGTATCTCCGTTCGCGCTACGGCCTAACATCGTGGAGTCGGCGGCCTCCAGCTGGGATCGACCTTGAAGACTCCGGTCGCAGGGCCTGGACTTACCATCTCGGAGGCTTCGGCCGTGGGCCCTACAGACCGCAACATCGGGAGTTCGCAGGTCCCTGGCTGGCGACCGGTTTTTGGGAGCTCCAGCCGTAGCAGCTTCGACCGCCCCGAAGCGCGAGGTACGATCGGCCCGCTCGCAGGCCCTTCATCGCCCTGCGTGGCTCAGCCGCAGCACTTTCCATCGCCCGGTGGGGGCTCAGGACTTTCATCGGCCTGCTCGGCTCGGCCCTGGGACTTTCCATCGCCCGGTGGGGGCTCAGGACTTTCATCGGCCTGCTCGGCTCGGCCCTGGGACTTTCCATCGCCCGGTGGGGGCTTCAAAAAGTTGGGAGCCTCGATCACCTCGTGGCACCACGGGAGAAGAATGAGGAGGAGATAAGACTTTGCCTTCCATCACAGTGAGGGTGTGCCTAGAGCAATCACTGTGATGGCTGTTTGTGTAAAAATTGTATCTGCGTGTCCTGTGCTTTTTGTTGTCTACTGCCGGACCCTGACGTGAGAGGACGCTGGCGTTGTTTATTCGCCGCTTTTCCGTTAGGATAGTTTGTCTGTTTGTTTTTATGTTGATTGTTTTTGTAAAGCGCTTTGAGCACCCGATAAGGCGTTATATAAAATAAATGAATTATTATTATTATTATTATTATTATTAACGGAAACATAGATCAAATTAGGGACAAAGGAGAAATTAAATTTCTGTTTCCCTCATGTACGTAATAAGATCGGAGAGCTGAAACCACAAATTGTTACTTACGATTATGACGTGGTTTATTAACAAGGACGTGGCTCAAACATAAAAGGCCAGGAGTAAATTCAATATTCCCAGTTATTAAGTATTCACTTCCACACGGAAAGGATGTTGGAGACAGTTTTAGGACTGAATCAATTTGGCCTGGCTTGAATTGAGGAACAGAAGGGGAACTAGTGAGTTGCTGGAGCTTTTTAAGTGAGGAGTCAAATGAGCAAATTGACAGCAAATTTCAAAGATACTTAACAAAAATATATTAGGAATATATTAGGAATATTCAGACTTCTAAGTACCTTAATGGAGACGGGAGAAAGCAGAGCAAAAATAGTTGTAGAAGCAATTTGGCCACAACGTTGGGCAACTTAGTAACTTTTTGGATTTTTGGGTGGTTGCCTTGATTTGTGGTGGCTTGTCACACCTCCGGCTCTTATCAGCCAACCAAAGAAAAAATGGCGCAGGAGAGGGGGCCGTGGTTAGCGAAGCGAAAAATAAATGGATGGTTAAATAATCCACATTTTACAGATCAGATGAGATGGCATGGCAGGGTTAGAAGGACGGGGAGTGTAAGGGAAAGAACTGGTCTGAGCATAATGTCATCTTCAATGATCTCTGAGTAAAGAGGTCCTTTGTATAGTGCCCTGGTGAGACCACATCTGGAGTATTGTGTGCAGTTTTGGTCTCCTAATTTGAGGAAGGACATCCTTGCTATTGTGGCAGTGCAGCGTAGGTTCACAAGGTTAATCCCCAGGATGGCGGGACTGTCCTATGAGGAAAGATTGGAAAGACTGGGCTTGTATTCACTAGAATTTAGAAGGATGAGAGGGGATCTTATAGAAACATATAAAATTATAAAAAAGACTGGACAAGATAGATGCAGGAAAAATGTTCCCAATGTTGGGGGAGTCCAGAACCAGGGGACAAAGTCTAAGAATAAAGGGGAGGCCATTTAAAACTGAGATGAGAAAAACCTTTCACCCAGAGAATTGTTAATTTGTGGAATTCTCTACCACAGAAGGCAGTAGAGGCCAATTCATTGGATGAATTTAAAAGAGAGTTAGATAGAGCTCTAGGGGCTAGCGGAATCAAGGGATATGGGGAGAAGGCAGGCACGGGTTACTGATTGTAGATGATGTGGAGGAAAAGAACGAGGAAAAGTGTGGGAGAGCAGGTGGGAGGAGGTTACTTTAAATTGGCAAATTTAATGTTCATTCCGTTGGGTTGCAAACCACCTATGTAGAATATGAGGTGCTGTTCCTCTAGTTTGCATGTGGCCTCACTCTGACAATGGAGGAGGCCTAGGACAGAAAGGTCAGAATGAGAAAAGGAAGAGAGTTCAAATGGTTTGTCAACCAGGAGATACAATAGGCCTTGGTGGACCGAGCGCAGGTGTTCAGCTAAATGGTCGTCATGTCTACGCTTGGCCTCGCCAATGTACAGGAGGCCACATTGGGACCACTGAATGCAGTAGATGAGGTTAGAGGAGGTGCACATGCATCTCTGTCTCATCTTGAAGGACGGCTGGGGTCCCTGGATGGGGGCGAGGGACGAGGTATAGGGACAGGTGTTGCATTTCCTGCAGTTGCAGGGGAAAGTACCTGGGGAGAGAGTGGTTTGGGAGGGAACGGGTGAGTGAACCAAGGAGTTGTGGAGGGAGCAGTCGCTGCAGATGGTGGAAATGTGTGGAGCTGGGAAGATGTGACTGATGTTGGGATCACATTGGAGGTGACGGAAATGTTGGAGGATGATATGTTGGATGCAGAAGTTGGTGGGGTGAAAGGTGAGGACCAGGGGAACTCTATCCTTCTTCCATCTGGAGGGAGGGGGAGCAAGAGCATAACTGTAGGACACAGAGGAGACACAGGTAAGGGATCAATCTATAACAGGAGGGAGAAACAACATTACTGAAGGAAGAGGACATCTCGGATGTCCTTGAATAGAAAGTCTGGTGTTCCCAATGTGGCCTCCTGTACATCGATGAGATCAAGCATAGACTCACCAACCATTTTGCCAAACACTTGCGTTCAGTCCTTCTGTATATTAACCAGCATCTGCAGTTCAATGGTTCCATGGTTTAATGGTTTCTTTATTGTCACGTCTACCAGGTACAGTGAAATACATTTTTTTTACAAACGGCTCTGCAAGACTACTGTCATACATAAGCACAATCACCCAGATCAGAATAGTATGCACAGAACAGTTCACTGAGTCCATATGCAAAAGGCGTCATTTTGGCACCATTTTATAGTCTCAGCTGCAGCTGGCCACAAAAGCCCGTTGTAGCTGTTGCCTCCATTACGATTGTCCTGTGAACCAACGTCTCTCTCCACGCCTGCCTCTTTTCAGCCCTAGTTCCCCGGGGCGGGTGGGGGGCACATCCCATAGCCGACCTCGAGAGCGCGGAAGTTAAGACCCACGGTTCTCCTTTTTTATAAATAAAATAATGACTTGGACACCAGCTTTGTATGCAAATCCAGCACATTTATAAACATGAGTGTGACATTCCATGGTAGGTCATAGTGAAGTTCGGGCATTCTAGTATTACAACAGTGACTGCAGTGCAATACACATGCTCAGAGACCCGGGTTCAAGCCTGACCTCCAATGCTCAGTGACTGAGATTTTTTTTCTCTCCCTGTCAGCATTTAGGTTTCCTCCAGATCCCAAAAATCTGCAGGTTACTACGTGCAGTTTTTGACTGTTTTCAGGTTTTAAGTTAGACAGTAGTTACCGATATTCTGCCACTAGGTGGGCTATGTTGCCTTTGCATGTGCATGGATTGCCTCAGTTAGCCATTTCCAGACCTGAAGTAATACTATGACCACTTAGAAACATTGTGGGTAATTTTCCTTCAACATACAGGATTTTAGCTTTCATTTCCTTAAGATCCACCCCGATCCCAAGTGTTATTGGCACTCAAGGTTTATACTTTAGCAGATGTGCATAATAATTTGCAATTTCAGAATAACACCACACAAATAAGGTAAGAGGATACATTTGTAAGGGTATGGCCATCAGAGGAATTTACAATAACACTTTGGGGACATGGGGGAAACCAACTATTTATAAACCTTTCAGAGAGCATTAAAGAATATCTCAACCTATCGGCACTCTTTTTACAAAGATGACAGAGTGTGGGATTGTGATGCGACAGGACAGGACATGAAGGCAAAGACTTGTGTAGATGCCTGAAATCTATAAACTGGCAGAACAGTTCCATTTAATGGCTCCTGGAGTTGCATGAGATTCATGCAATGAAGCTTTTCTTCTGTCCCATTTCACAGCAATATCCCACAGAACAGCCTTGCTTTTGGGTATCGGACCAGGGACAACCATTATGTCACTTCAGGTGTGAGGTCCATGTTCTATGTAGCTGGTGCCCTTTAGGAAGTGACTTAGCTAATTTCCCACTACTGATCCAGAGATTCAGGACGTAGAAGATAGACACTAAATGCTGACTCTCAGTCTGAAGAAGGGTCTCGACCCGAAACGTCACCAATTCCGTCTCTCCTGAGATGCTGCCAGACCTGCTGAGTTACTCCCGCATTTTGTGAATAAATACCTTCGATTTGTACCAGCATCAGCAGTTATTTTCTTACACTAAATGCTGGAGTAACTCAGCAGGACAGGCAGCAACTCTGGAGAAAAGGAATGGGTTTCATCTCAGTTCGAGACCCTTCTTTAGACTGAGAGTCAGGGGAGAGGGAAAATAGAGATATGGAAGGGTAAGGAGTGAAAACGACAGATCAAAGCAGACGATGGTCAGGGAAAGGTTCATTGTTGGCTGAGGGGAAGGTGACAATAGACAATAGACAATAGACAATAGGTGCAGGAGTAGGCCATTCAGCCCTTCGAGCCAGCACCGCCATTCAATGCGATCATGGCTGATCACTCTCAATCAGTACCCCGTTCCTGCCTTCTCCCCATACCCCCTCACTCCGCTATCCTTAAGAGCTCTATCCAGCTCTCTCTTGAAAGCATCCAACGAACTGGCCTCCACTGCCTTCTGAGGCAGAGAATTCCACACCTTCACCACCCTCTGACTGAAAAAGTTCTTCCTCATCTCCGTTCTAAATGGCCTACCTCTTATTCTTAAACTGTGGCCCCTTGTTCTGGACTCCCCCAACATTGGGAACATGTTTCCTGCCTCTAATGTGTCCAATCCCCTAATTATCTTATATGTTTCAATAAGATCCCCCCTCATCCTTCTAAATTCCAGTGTATACAAGTCTAATTGCTCCAGCCTTTCAACATACGACAGTCCCGCCATTCCGGGAATTAACCTAGTGAACCTACGCTGCACGCCCTCAATAGCAAGAATATCCTTCCTCAAATTTGGAGACCAAAACTGCACACAGTACTCCAGGTGCGGTCTCACCAGGGCCCGGTACAACTGTAGAAGGACCTCTTTGCTCCTATACTCAACTCCTCTTGTTACGAAGGCCAACATTCCATTGGCTTTCTTCACTGCCTGCTGTACCTGCATGCTTCCTTTCAGTGACTGATGCACTAGGACACCCAGATCTCGTTGAACATCCCCTCTTCCTAATTTGACACCATTCAGATAATAATCTGCTTTTCTATTCTTACTTCCAAAGTGAATAACCTCACACTTATCTACATTAAACTGCATCTGCCATGTATCCGCCCACTCACACAACCTGTCCAAGTCACCCTGCAGCCTTATTGCATCTTCCTCACAATTCACACTACCCCCCAGCTTAGTATCATCTGCAAATTTGCTAATGGTACTTTTAATCCCTTCATCTAAGTCATTAATGTATATCGTAAATAGCTGGGGTCCCAGCACCGAACCTTGCGGTACCCCACTGGTCACTGCCTGCCATTCCGAAAGGGTCCCATTTATCCCCACTCTTTGCTTTCTGTCTGTCAACCAATTTTCTATCCATGTCAGTACCCTACCCCCAATACCATGTGCTTACACTAAATGCTGGAGTAACGAGGCATACAAACAGTAAAATTAATCAGGAGGACAGTGAAACTAGTCCTCACTTTACCCAGCATGGCAAATGTACTAAGTAAAACTATGGCCTGAAAATTGTTTGCCGGGACTCTCTGGGATACAGGCTGGAAAGTATGAATGAGGGTGGATGAAGCTGATAACCAAATTGGCATAAACAATCTCAGGTAGCTGTAAGACAATTGGGACATAAGACTGTACGGCTAGAACAGAAGAGGATGCGAAGCAATGCAGAAAACTAAGGTTTACACGTACCCATACTATGGATAATGGGCCTCGTTTTGCTTTCTGTCCTAAAATAAGGTGTATCAGAGGGACCAGTAGAATATTTAACCACAGGTCTGTTGGTTTTCTGCAAAAGCTTCTGGTTCTGGTTCTTGTTGATTACTTTGCTAACAAGATTATTTACTTCAGGAAAACATATGAGTAAGACAGGTCCACCACCGATTTTTCAGCAACTGGTGGTCCAGCGCTTCTTTTAATCCAGACAAAATTATGAGAGTGCACTTGAAATCTCCCCCGCATGTCCCCCCGAATATGTGGCATCTGGACTGGTGAGGCCTCATCGGGAATTCCACACCGATCGGTGGGTCGAATTTATCCCCTGAGGCTGGGGCTCTGGAACTCCAGCCTGGCCGGAGCCGGCAGATCCGTTCCCATAGCCAAATTCTGCGACTGACTTTGCGGGTCGGTATCTTGGCCTGGGCAGAACGTTCCGGTGCCGTTGGACTTCACTCGGAGGGCGTGACGTCTGTCGAACCAGCAAAATGAATAATCCAAAAAGGCCCTGGAACCAAGGGTGCCAGAAAAACAGTGATGGACCTGTATAGTTCTGATACTTAAATTAATGCATTGTTTGGATGCATCCAGTCCAGTTATTCAGGTTATTTGACCTAGATGAGTAGAGGCCATGTATTTAAAATGTTCAGGATTTTGTGTTGTTGTATTGGAGAAATCTCTGATGCTGGCCTGATGAAAGTGTCCTGTATACCCACATACATTCATTGGTAGAAGGGACTGAAGCGTGGTCTGTTTATGTAGGCAGACTACACCACATATAGTTTATTTTGTATCCATCAATTAATGTAAATGGGATTAGTACAACCGTCTGATGGGATTGGAGAATAATTTCTCCAAGATTTCACGTAACCAAAATTATTGGAGTTATCAGGAGCAACGGTTGAGTTGCTGCCTTACAGCTCTTGCAGCGCCAGAGACCTGGGTTCGATCCTGACTACAGGTGCTTGTCTGTATAGACTTTGTACGTTCTCCTCGTGACCTGTGTGGGTATTCTCTGAGATCTTGGGTTTCCTCCCACACTCCAGACATACAGGTTTTGTAGGTTAATTTGGTCTCCAAATTTGAGGAAGGATATTCTTGCTATTGAGGGCGTGCAGCGTAGGTTTACTAGGTTAATTCCCGGAATGGCGGAACTATCATATGTTGAAAGACTGGAGCGACTAGGCTTGTATACACTGGCATTTAGAAGGATGAGAGGAGATCTTATCGAAACGTATAAGATTATTAAGGGGTTGGACACATTAGAGGCAGGAAACATGCTCCCAATGTTGGTGGAGTCCAGAACAAGGGGCCACAGTTTAAGAATAAGGGGTAGGCCATTTAGAACAGAGATGAGGAAAAACCTTTTCAGTCAGAGAGTTGTGAATCTGTGGAATTCTCTGCCTCAGAAGACAGTGGAGGCCAATTCTCTGAATGCATTCAAGAGAGAGCTAGATAGAGCTCTTAAGGATAGCGGAGTCAGGGGGTATGGGGAGAAGGCAGGAATGGGGTACTGATTGAGAATGATCAGCCATGATCACATTGAATGGCGGTGCTGGCTCGAAGGGCCAAATGGCCTCCTCCTGCATCTATTGTCTATTGGCTTGGTATAAATGTAAATTATCCCTAGTGTGTGTAGGATAGTGTAATGTGCGGGGATCGCTGGTCGGTACGGACTCAGTGGGCCGAAAGGCTTGTTTCCATGCTGTATTTCTAAACTAAACTAATCTCCGTGCTACACCATGCGTATTACTATTCACCCACTCCAAAATTATCATGTACAAAATAGGCAAATGCTATGATTCATCAACCTATTTGTTCACTATAGAATATTGAAATTTGTTCAACACTGAAACGCATGAGCAATGGTCACTGCTGAACTCTGCATAAATCACACAAAATGCCTGGGGAAATTACACACCATTGGAATTATTCCACAAATGTCTGTGCAATGTAAATACCTTTGAAACTGCTAATTGGCACAGTATCAACATCATTTTTAATGCAAATTTATTTGGATTGTTACAGCCCATTAAACATAATTTAGAAGAAAAATAAGCACTCTGATGCTTATCTAAAGTATCTTTATTTTTGAAGTAAGCCTCTACATGTTCTTCCTGTCGACAATTAATAGGTATTTTATGATATTACGAGACCGAGTGGACCCGTTGGGCCCAAACCTCTCCTACATTGGTGCAGCACCCTCTCTTTAGGGCATAATGCAATCAGCTAATACTGTACTTGAGAAGCAATACTTCAGAGTGGCAGACCCTATAAACATTTCTGCCATTCTGCTGTAGATCCTTTTACAATGTCACACTCTGAGTGAAGTAGTTTAGGAATTTTCCAGAAAACTAAGTGTAGATGGCAACCTTCAGCAGGACCTTTCCAAACGATTTTTATGAATTTCCTTCTGGAGCCTTTTTTCCTCTCAGCTGCAAATCCGGTGTTTCTGAAGTTTTGGAAGTAATGAGTCTTATTGCTAGAGATCAAGCCGAAGAGAGACCTATCTGAATGCAAGCAACACAGCAGAGGCTTCATGGCAGCATTTTAGTGTTACATCAAGTAGTGGACGGACTTAATCTCAGAGAAAATGTGAGGTGTTGCATTTTGGAACGTCTAACAAGGGCAGGACCTACACAGTAAATGGTAGGCCTCTGAGGAGTGTTGTAGAGCAGAGGGATCTAGGAATGCAGGAATATGGTTCCTTGATGGTCGAATCGCAGGTAGATAAGGTGCTCAAAAAGGCTTTTGGCACTTTGGCCGCTATCAGTCAGAGTATTGTGAAGAAGGGTCTCGACCCGAAACGTCACTCATTCCTTCTCTCCCGAGATGCTGCCTGACCTGCTGAGTTACTCCAGCATTTTGTGAATAAATTATTGTGTATAGAAGTTGGGAGGTCATGTTGCAATTGTATAAGACGTTGGTGAGACTGCATTTAGAGTATTATATGTTCAGTTGTGGGTACCATGTGAGAGGAAAGATATTGTCAAGCTTGAAAAGGTTCAGAGAAGATTTACGATGATGTTGCCCGGACAAAAAGGTCTGAGATATAGGGAGAGGTTGAGTAGGCTGGGTCTCTATTCCTTGGAGCGCAGGAGGATGAGAGGTGATCTTATAGAAGTGTTTAAGATCATGAGAGGAATAAATCGGGTAGATGGACAGAATCTCTTGCCCAGAGTAGAGGAATCGAGGAGCAGAGGACATAGGTTCAAGGTGAAGAGGAAAAGATTTAATAGGAATCTGAGGAGTAACGTTTTCACACAAAGGGTGGTGGGTGTATGGAACAAGCTGCCAGAGAACATAGTTGAGGCTGGGACTATTCCAGCGTTTAAGAAACAGTTGGACAGATACATGGATAGGACAAGTTTGGAGGGATATGGACCAAACGCAGGCAGGTGGGACTAGTGTAGCTGGGACAAGTTGGCCGGTGTGGGCATGTTGGGCTGAAGGGCCTGTTTCCACACTGTATCACTATAACTATGAGTTTACAATGATGATCCCCTGAAAATTCACCACCTTCCTCCATCTCTAGAAAGAATCCAAACTAATGCAGAGTGTCATTCCTGAAGTGGTCTACCAGTCTCCTGTTAGACCAGCCAGATTAGATCAATGTTTCCATCTGCTGGTTGCTACATAAACATATCATTTTGCGGTTGAAAACAGAAAATTTTAAAAATAGTTCATATATCAACAAGAAATCCTACAATGGGAAAATTGGCAAGTGGTAAATTATGGGATTCTCTGCTACTGGAGAGCAAATTAGTTCTAATTACATAACATTTCGCAGCAAATCTGTGCTCCCTCCACTTAGCACAAACACAGCATCATTTAACATATATATTTAGCTACATTGGTTTTCCCCGATTCATGTTGCTCTACCACTACATCTGGAGGGTAGGTTTCAGAGATATATATTTCTCTCTGTTTATAATAAATCAGCTAAGCTTTTACTCACCATTTACAGAACATTTTGTCAAAAGCAAATTGTGTTTATTGTACAAATAGAAATATCTTCTACTTTAGGGTATTGTAGAGTTATGTCAAATTGTGAAAGGTTTAACAGCTTCAGAGCAGTAGACTATTTTATTTTGAAAGGAAAGCTGAGGATTTATAAGGCACAGGTCAGACCACATTTGGAGTATTGTAAACAGTTTTGGGTCCCATACGTGAGGAAAAATGTGCTGCCATTGGAGAGGGTCAGCAGGAGGTTTATGAGAATGCTCCCAGGAATGATTGAGTTAACATATGATGAGCCTGTAGGGGCACAGGGATTGGTCCAGACCATCGAACCCTCTGATTGGTAGAAGAGGTGAGGTGGTGCGCAGGTAAAGGAACCGAGCAGTCTGGTTTAGAACTCCGAGAGAGACAGTAAGATTTATGGTTGTCTGTCGTTTAGTGCGTTGGTTTTGTCACGGTTGTTAGTCTTCCAATAAACGTCTACCTCAACGCACATCGCCTTACGACTCGCCATAGTGGTGACCCCGACGTGATCACAGATCACCAAGATGTCCCATCGGGAGGCATCGACGCCGAACGCAGTCGGCGTTCATCTGCCCCCGTTCTGGGCCCACCAACCACGCCTGTGGTTCGCCCAAGCGGAGGCACAGTTCCACCTCCGGGGAGTACAGGAGGACGAAACCAGGTTCTACCATCTATTGAGCGTCCTGCCGTCGGAGACGTCTGCACGGGTCGCGCAGTACGTCACCGACCCGCCAGAAACTGGCAAGTATGCGGGCCTCAAGTCGCTGCTGCTGAAAACCTTCGGCCGCAGCCAACAACAGCGGGCCAGCACACTCCTGCACTTACCTGAGCTCGGGGACCGACCGCCGTCGGTCCTCATGACGGAGATGATGACTCTAGCGGGAGAACACACCAAATGCCTCATGTTCGAGGAGGCATTCCGCGAGAAGCTGCCAGAGGACGTCCGCGTAGTCCTAGCAGACGTTACTTTCGGGGACCCGATGGATTTCGCAGAAAAGGCGGATGCACTGGTCGCGGCAAAGACGAGGCGCCCCGGCTCAGTAAATCGGGTTTCCACACCGGTGAGCGACCGACCGCGCGGCCAAGATGGCGCCCATCCGCCCGCCACTTTTCAAAAAACCCGCCAAGCTGCTACGTCAACGGCGGCCATTTTGAAACAGGCCCGCGACATAGAAACACACCAGCGCGGCTGGTATTTCTTTCATAAACGGTGGGGAGCAGCGGCACGCAACTGTAGAAGACCCTGCACATTCTCGGGAAATGCCTCGGCCGATCAAATGTAGAGGCAATCTCGATTGGCCAGAACCATCGCCTCTACCTTGCTGAGCAACATACAGGTACCGTTTTCCTCGTGGACACCGGGGCGATCGTCAGCATTGTGCCTCCATCCTGCCAGGAAGCGCGATCAGGTAAGACCGGCCCCCCACTCATTGCGGTGAACGGCAGCCCTGTCCGTACCTACGGAACACGGGACATGTCCCTGTCCTTTGGTTCCAGGACCTACAACAGGACTTTCATCATCGCGGATGTAGGCCAGGCAATCCTGGGAGCAGATTTCCTTTGGGCTTTCTCGTTAATCCCTGACGTCCGCGGGAAGAGCCTGCAGCCGTCGTCCAGCAGCGTTGACCCCCCCCCCCCGCTCCTTCGGTTTCCGTGTCATCCAGCCCGACCGTCCAGGCCGTCACCACGACCTCCGACCCGTTTGCTGCGATACTCGCTGAATTCCCGGAGCTCCTAGTCCAGCGTTTCGACACACCTGCCGCCAAGCACTTCATCCCTACGGAGGGACCGCCTGTTTTCGCCCGAGCCCGACGCCTACCCCCTGATAAGCTGGCAGTCGCTCGCGAAGAGTTCCTCACTTTGGAACGGCTGGGGATCGTGCGCCCGTCGGACAGCCCGTGGGCCTCACCATTACACATGGTCCCAAAAGCATCTGGGGGGTGGAGACCGTGTGGCAATTATCGACGTCTGAACGCCATCACCACGGCTGACCGATACCCGATCCCGCATATTCAGGATTTTTCCGCCAGCCTGGAGGGTGCCACGGTATTCTCAAAACTGGACTTAGTCCGAGGGTATCACCAGATCCCGGTTCGCCCTGCAGACATTCCTAAGACCGCCACGATCACCCCGTTCGGGCTTTTTGAGTGGCTGCGGATGCCTTCCGGCCTCAAAAACGCCGCCCAGGCGTTCCAACGCCTTATGGATCATGTGGGTCGGGGTATGCCTTTTGTGTTCATCTATCTGGACGATATTCTCGTGGCAAGTCGGTCGGCTCACGAACACCGGTCCCACCTGCACTCCATATTCCAAAGGTTGCAGGACCACGGTCTGATCCTACACCCGTCCAAATGCCAATTCGGACTATCCTCAGTCGATTTCCTGGGTCATCGGATCACACAGGCCGGTGCCGTTCCCTTGCCCGAGAAGGTGGCTGCTATCCGCTCTTTTCCCCGCCCCGACACTATCAAAGGGTTACAAGAATTTGTAGGCATGGTGAATTTTTACCACCGATTCATCCCGGCGGCAGCTCGGATCATGCGCCCCCTTTTCCAATGCCTCGCGGGTAGCCCCACCGAGCTCGTGTGGTCCCCTGCTGCCGACGCGGCTTTCGCGGCGGTCAAGCTGGCCCTCGCGAACGCCACCATGCTCGTCCACCCGCGCTCCTCTGCCCCCACCGCCCTCACCGTCGATGCCTCCGGCGTGGCGGTGGGGGGTGTCTTAGAACAGCAGGTTAACGGCCTCTGGCACCCTTTGGCCTTTTTCAGCCGCCAGCTCACTCGCCCCGAGATAGCGTACAGTGCCTTTGATCGGGAACTCCTGGCCCTCTACCTGGCGATCCGTCATTTTCACTATTTTTTAGAGGGTCGCTTTTTCGTGGCCTTCACTGACCACAAGCCACTGACGTTTGCTTTTTTGAAGGTTTCCGATCCGTGGCCGGCCCGCCAGCAGAGACACCTCACTTTCGTTTCGGAATTTACCACCGACGTTCGGCACATTGCGGGAATACTAAACGCCGTGGCGGATGCCCTGTCCAGACCGGCGGTTTCCCCGGTTGCCGAGGTAAGTTCCGGGGTGGATTTCCAGGAGCTCGAGGAGGCTCAGCGCCTGGAAGACACCCCCTCCCTGTACCCCCACACCACCTCGGGGTTGCGGTTGGCACAGGTAGCCTGTGGTCTCACGCGCACCAAACTCTGGTGCGATGTTTCTCTGCCACGCGCCCGCCCGGTAGTGCCCACTTCCATGCGGCGCCAGGTTTTTGATACCATTCACGGCCTGGCACATCCGTCCATCCGGGCCACTTCGGCTCTGGTTGCGGCTCGCTTTGTCTGGCACGGGCTGCAGAGGCAGGTGGCCGCCTGGTCCCGCTCCTGCATTCCGTGTCAAACCTCCAAGGTACACCGGCACACTCGGCCCCCCGTCCAGCAGTTCACGGTCCCCGCAGTCCGATTCCTCCACATCCATGTGGATCTCGTCGGCCCGTTACCCCACTCCAGGGGCTACACCCACATCCTCACGGTAGTCGAGCGGTTCAACCGGTGGCCAGAGGCGCTCCCGTTGTCCGACATCTCAGCAGCCTCCTGCACGCGGGCTCTGGGTTGCCCGTTTCAGACGTCATCATTACCGATGGGTGGCTCTGACTCAGCTGTGCGGGTCCCGATTACAGCAAACCACCGCCTATCACCCCCAGGCCAACGGGATGGTGAAGCGGTTCCACAGGCAGCTTAAAGCGTCCCTCACTGCCGCCTGTCCGGCCCCGACTGGGCCGACCAGCTCCCATGGGTTCTCCTGGGTATCCGCACGGCTCCGAAGCACGATCTCGGAGCTTCCTCGGCAGACCTGGTCTATGGCTCGCCCCAGCGGGTACCAGGCGACGTTCTCCCTCAATGTTCTAACCCCCCTCCCTCCATGCCAGCACTCTTAGCTTCACTCCGAGCGCGGGTGGGGTCCCTGGCCCCGGTCCCTGCTTCTCGTCACGGGGATCCCCCTTCACATGTCCCGCCGGCCTTGGGCGACTGCGAGTTTGTGTTCCGACGCATCGATGCCCACCGTCCCCCGTTCCGGCCGGTTTACCAGGGTCCATTCAGGGTAGTGAAGAAAGGCACAGTCACCTTCACGTTGGAAGTGGGCGCACGACAGGAGGTTGTCTCGGTGTCCTGCCTCAAGCCTGCCTATTTGGACCCAGACCAGCCCGTCACAGTGGCTCAACCTCCTCGCCAGGGCCGACCTCCGGCCGCGGCTCCCGTACAGTAGTTTTCCCCCTCGCTGCCCCCGTTCGGGACTCCGCTTCCCCCGGTCGCCTTACCACTGCCGCCTCCGGCTCTGTCAGTTTCCCCTCCTCCCGTGGTGCCGGCTTCCCCGTCCCCACCCCCGGTGGGGCCTCCCTCTCCTCTCCGCACCCGCTCCGGTCGGGTGGTCCGGGCACCTGCCCGGTACCGCGCCGAGGGTTCTGGGGGGGGGGGGGTCATGTAGGGGCACAGGGATTGGTCCAGACCATCGAACCCTCTGATTGGTAGAAGAGGTGAGGTGGTGCGCAGGTAAAGGAACCGAGCAGTCTGGTTTAGAACTCCGAGAGAGACAGTAAGATTTATGGTTGTCTGTCGTTTAGTGCGTTGGTTTTGTCACAGTTGTTAGTCTTCCAATAAACATCTACCTCAACGCACATCGCCTTACGACTCGCCATAAGCCTGTACTTGCAGGAGTTTAGAAGGATGAAGGGGGACCTCATTGAAACTTACTGAACAGTGAAATAGACTGGATAGAGTGGTTGTGGAGAGAATGTTTCCACTCGTGGGAAAGTCTAGGATTAGAGCCCATAACCTTAGAATAAAAGGACGTACCTTTAGAAAGGATGAGGAGGAATTTCTTTGGTCAGAGGGTGGTGAATCTGAGGAATTCATTGCCACAGAGAACTGTGGAGGCCAATGGATATTTTTAAGGCAGTGATTGACAGTTTCTTGATCAGTAAGGGTGTCAGGGGTTACAGAGAGAGGGCAGGAGAATGGGGTTGAGGGAAAGATAGATCACCCATGATTGAATGGTGGGGTAGACGTGATGGGCTGAATGGCCTAATTCTTCTCCTATAACTTATGAATTTATGAGCAAGTGAACAATAAGCAAGAGATAGTAATTATAGTTTCCCCTTAATGATACAAGTAGGTAGCTCCTCTTCATGAACCTGATTTGAGTTGCTATAAGGACAGAAGGAACTGCAGATGCTCGAATCTTGCATAGAACACAAAGTGCCAGAGTAACTCAGCAGATCAGATAGCATTTCTGGAGGACAAGGAGAGGCAATGTTTTGGGTGGGAACCCTTCTTCAGACTTGAGTTGCTACATCATAGGTAAGAAATAACGACCAGCCCAAACTGAAAACTGTGTCTGTGCAGCGATTTGAGATGCAACAGAATGTTTGCTAATTTAATACATTTGAAACCCAGTTTCAAGTTTTAAAGTCATAATTATTCATTAATGGTGTGAAAATAAAGACAAGCAGTTCAGCGCAAGATTAATTTTGTGCATAGACACAAAATGCTGGAGTAACTCAGAGGGTCAGGCAGCATCTCTGGAGAGAAGGAATGGGTGACGTTTCAGGTCAAGACCCTTCTTCAGACTGATGTCAGAGGAAGGGGCAGGACAAAGATAGAATGTAGTCGGAGACAGTAAGACGAGTGGGAGAACTGGGAAGGGGAGGGGATAGAGAGAGAAAGCAAGGGCTATCTGAAGTTAGAGAAGTCATTGTTCATACTGCTGGGGTGTGAACGTTCAGCGAAACGATTGCCGAGCCTGCGCTTGGTCTTGCCGATGTAGAGAAATTCACACCTGGAACAGCGGATACAGTAGACTTCTCTACATCGGCGAGACCAAGCATAGGCTCAGCGATCGTTTCACTGAACACCTCTGCTCAGTCCGTCTTAACCTACCTGATCTCCCGGTGGTTCAGCACTTCAGGTCCACCTCCCATTCCTGTCCTGGGCCTCCTCCATTGTCAAAGTGAGGCCCAGTGCAAATTGGAGGAACAGCACTTTATATTTTGCTTGGATAGTTTACACCCCCGTGGTATGAACATTGACTTCACTAACTTCAGATAGCCCTTGCTTTCCCTCTCTATCCCCTCCCCCTTCCCAGTTCTCCCACTAGCCTTACTGTCTCCGACTACATTCTATCTTTGTCCCGCCCCCTCCCCTGACATCAGTCTGAAGAAGGGTCTCGACCTGAAACCCATTCCTTCTCTCCCGAGATGCTGCCTGACCCACTGAGTTACTCCAGCATTTTGTGTCTACCTTCGATTTAAACCAGCATCTGCAGTTCTTTCCTACACATTAATATTGTGCAAGCGTATTGTAAACATTGGTCTATTTACATGTCTGATTGGCCAAAACAAACATTAGTCATTTCACTAAACTTGAAAAGAAACTTTAGCCATTGGCAAGGAACGACCTGAAGTTAGACCAATCAATCTACATCATTTGTTGCTTTCTCCTTTTTTTTTTTTTTTTTTTTTTTTTTTCAAAAATATTTATTCAAATATTAAAATAATATATACAATACAATAAAACCAAAACAGAACCCACCACCAGAATATTATACAAACAAATATACCAATTGAAACTATTATACAATTATATTACAATCCCCATCCAGGATACATCCAATCCCCCGCGGTGCCCAGCGGTCCCGGAAATCCTCCAGGGCGCCCGTGGACAGCGCGTAGTCCCTCTCCAACACCACCCTGGCACGGACGTAACCCCGGAAAAGGGGCAGGCAGCTGGCACGGGCAGAGCCCTCTTCCGCCTGGCGCCGTGAGTCGCGGATGGCCAGCTTGGCCTGGCCCAGGAGCAACCCAACAAGGACATCTTCGGCCCTGCCCTCTCCCCTACGCACAGGGTGTCCAAAGATGAGGATGGTGGGTGAAAAATGCAGCCAAAAAGCAAGGAGCAGCCCCTTTAGATATTGGAACAGGGGCTGCAACCTCACACACTGCATGTACACGTGGTACACAGACTCTTCCAACCCGCAAAAGTGGCAGGCGGCTGGCGAGTCTGTGAACCGCGCGAGGAACAGGTTGCAGGGGACTCCTCAGTGCAATATCTTCCACCCCAGGTCCCCGATGGAGAGGAGCAGAATCCCTGCGTAGAGGGACCCCCACCGCGGGGCCCCCTCGCGACCGGAAGGCAACACCGACCGCCACTTAGTGTCCGGACGGTGGACCAGAGCGAGGAAGTGCAGGGTGTGGAGGAGGAGCCCGTACAGGACACGCCTCCCTGCGTCTCGGAGGGAGATGAAGGGTGTCGAGGAAATGCGACTCATGTTGTGTGGGACCGGCTCCCGGGAAGGATTACGGCGCCTGGGTCCGACGAGTACTTCCGGTTGAGCGGGGGTTTGCTCAGCCGCAGGTGCTCCACACATTTGAGCCTCTCCGACACCCAGCGGGGCTGGACAAGGGCCGGCTGCTCTCATGCCTTGGCCGCCGCCCTCCGTCAGCGGAGGGGGGGCCCGGTCGACAGCAACCAGGTTCCAGACTCTCAGCAAGTCCCGGTAGAAGCCGGGCATTCCCAGCAGGATAGCACGGCTGACGCCCACCATCGGGATCCGCGTACCTGCCTGAAGGCAGCGGCCCCGTTGGAAAAAGTGCGTCGCCAGCACGTGCCACCTGGGAGGACACTCCGAGTACAGGTATCTCTGCAGAGTCCTGAGGCGGAGAGCCGCCAACTGGGTGCGGATGCACACCAGCGACTGCCCGCCCTCCTCAATCGGGAGACTCAGGACCGCTGCAGAGACCCAGTGCTTTCCGTTGCCCCAGAAGAAGTCCACCAACTTCTTCTGGATGATCCCAGCAAAAGTGGCTGATGGGACCAATGTGGTCAATCTGCACCAGAGCAGGGAAGCCACGAGTTGGTTAATGACCAACACCCTGCCCCGGTAGGAAAGCACGCTGAGGAGACCTGACCAGCGCCCAAGCCGGGCGACGACTTTCAACTCCAGCTCCTGCCAGTTCGCCAGTCAGGTCTCCGCGACGGGACTCAGGTAGACTCCCAAGTAAAGGAGGTGCGTGGTGCTCCACGTGAAAAACCGCATCTCCTCAGGGAGGGAGTCCACCTGCCATGGACCCACCAAGAGTCCGGAACATTTCCCCCAATTGATCCTTGCAGAGGAGGCGGCCGAGAAGACTCGTTGGCACTCGCGCATCCTCTGCAGATCAGCGGGGTCAGTGACCATGAGGAGCACGTCATCGGCATAGACCGAGAGGACCACCTCCATATCTGGCTCGCGTAGAACCATGCCCGTCAACCTCCTCCGAAGCAGACTAAGGAATGGCTCCACGCAGATGGCGTACAGTTGGCCTGACATGGGGCAGCCCTGATGTACTCCTCTGCGGAAGGGAATGGGGGCCGTCAAGGATCCGTTGACCTTGATGAGGCACTCCGCAGAGGCGTATAGAAGTCGGATCCGGGCCACAAAGTGCGGTCCGAACCCAAACGCCCGCAGAGTCCTCACCAGATACTCGTGATCCACCCTGTCGAAAGCCTTCTCCTGGTCAAGGGAGAGAAAGGCAGTGGGTACACCGGTCTCCTGAGCCAGGTAGACCAGGTCCCAGACCAGATGGATATTGTCCTGGATGGACCGGCCCGGGACTGTGTAAGACTGGTCAGGGTGGATCACTTGGGCCAGCACTGGGCCCAGACGGTTGGCCATTGCCTTAGCAAAGACCTTGTAATCGGTACAGAGGAGGGAGACCGGGCGCCAGTTCTTTAGTAGGCGGAGATCACCCTTCTTGGGCAGAAGGACCACTACAGCCCTCCGCCAAGACAGGGGCATCTCCCCGGTCGCCAGGCTCTCCCTCAGGACCATGGTGTAGTCCTCCCCCAGGGTCCCCCAGAAAGTGCAGAGGAACTCTGCTGTCAGGCCGTCCAGGCCAGGGGATTTGCCCCTTTGAATCTGATGGAGGGCCGCGGTCAGTTCGTCTAGTGTCAGGGGGGCGTCCAGACGCTCGGCACCCTCCGGGCCGACCGTGGTTAGACCTTCCCACAGATCACTGCACTCGTCCACGCCGGAGCTATCCGGTGAAAACAAGGTCCCATAAAAGGAACGAACCGCCGCGTTGATGTCGTCTGGTTCGGTGTCGGGGGAGTCATCGTCAGCGAGCAGCTCCACTAACTGCTGACGGACTCCCCGCCACTTCTCCAGCGAGTAGAAGAAGGGTGAACCGCGGTCCAAATCGTGGAGCATTTGGATCCGCGACCTCACGTACGCGCCTCGGGATTGCTGTAACTGCAGCTCCTTCAGCGCGTCCTTCTTCTCCTGGTATTCCCTCCAGAGGGTCGGGTCCCCACCGGTCTGACTTAGACGCGAATCCAAATCGAGCAGCTCACTCCCGAGCTGTCTGACCTTGGAATCGCGTCTCTTGGTAGACCCCCTAGTGTACTCCTGACAGAAACGCCGGATGTGGGCCTTGCCCACGTCCCACCATAGCCGCAGGGAGTGAAATCCTCCCCTCTTCCCCTTCCAAGTGGTCCAGAACCTCACAAACGAGTCCCGGAAACGGCGATCCTCCAGCAGCCGGTTGTTAAAGTGCCAGTACGCGGACCCTCCCCTCGTGCGCAGCGGGCCTTATGGTTGTTAATTGTTGTTTGTGTGTCAGTGAGCAGAGCAGAGCTCAGTAGAAATCCTAATAAGCTCAAGGATTCATGGTCACATTTCTGCTTTGCCTAACTAAAGACCAGTACTATAGACAATAACAATAAAATAAAGACTAATAACTAACTGTTGCAAACTCCCACCACTCTAAGCACTTATTATCAAGACAGTACCAAAAGATTAAGGTAATCAACCTGAAACATTAACGCTGTTTAGCTCTCCACATGCTGCATGATCCGCTGCATATTTTCAGATTGTTTTCTGTTTGTACTTGGAGTAACAAGCCCAGTTGACATTTCAGGAAATACAAATTGTCTATTTCCCTGTCATTTTCAGTTCAGTTCAGTTTAGTTTCTTGTTACGTGTGCCGAGGTACAGTGAAAAGCTTTTGTTCAATTCCAACCAGCCAGCAGAAAGACAATACATTATCTAACCAGTCAGCAGAAAGACAATAATATATAGATACGGTCATTAAGATAGTATATTGCTTTATTAATGATAGCGCCAAAGTTTGCAGAATAACATTGAGACTCTGAAGAGTTCACACACAAATTACATATATTTTGTCTTACATTAAATTAGACTGCATGCAAATCAGTTCAATGCACATTGTGGATTGAAATCACAGTTGGCAGATCTAACACATGAAAGCTTAGTCGGTTTCTCTTGTTTCTCTGGCTCCATTTTAAATGCTCGCAATACCCATTTATTTTAAGTGGTTTAAATCTTGCATTAAATTGGCAGATGGAATTTCTGTAAGATGTCTTCTGTAAGACATTAGTCTCTAAGGTCTGCTTGGAATTTTGAAAAATGCATAATTAACTGCACTTACGACATGTTTTGACTAAAAAGAGGAAGGTGTTTTCTGAACGAAAAGGAGATGTAATTTACTGCATGATATGGAATTAAGCTCCTCAAATGAGAAAGATTCAGCTTCAATATTCAAACGATATTGTGTTGCCTTATCTCATGTAGGGGTGACACTGAAAGTATGCAATTACTCAACAGTGGAACAAAGACTTAGAGGCAAAATATTTAGTCATGATGCGAGTTGGAAAATGTATGTGCATGGGATACTGTTCCAATTTGCAGCAGATACACCCACACCACCTTTAAAAGATAAATAGGTCCACTTCAGAACTACATATCGGTAGGAATCACCAAGGAATGAAGAAAATGGGGGTGCAAGGGTTGTACAAAAATATATTTTTTATAGTTAATTGCTAAATAATACATTTTGTGATATGATGTCACAATGACATTTGTATTGAGAGATTATTTTTATAAATTTGAAGACAGGTGCCAAAATGTCATGCCTTAAACAAATGTCTGATAGAAACAGAGAAACAACAAACATTAATATAGTAGTTATGAAGTCTGTGATGTTTTTATTATTCATATACATAGTCAGCAAAGCAGAAATGTGTTACTGTTCTCTAACTCCCCAGCCATCTTCTACAATTGTTCTTCGGGTAAAGGTATTTACATGTTGTTCGATAGAGACTTTAGACCTGTAGTCAGCCATGCAGCACAGGAACAGATCCTTCAGCCCTACTCATCCTTGCCAACCAAGATGCCCATCGTGCTACTCCCATTTGCCCGGAATTGATCAATATCCTTTGATCAATGTATTTCCAAGTCAGGATGGTATGTGACAGAAGAGAGCTGACTGGTGTTCCCTGCAATTCCAGTTGCCTTGACAAGTAACTCGATTGAATTTTGTACATAGCACCATAGCACTGAATGTTTCCTGCAGTGAATGGGTGCTAATCAGATGGGTTGCTTTATCCTAAATTGTGCTGATATATCTGGGTGCTTTTGGACCTGTAATAACACTGAAGTCACACTCCTTCCTTGTACACAATGGAACGGCTTTGACAAGCCAGGAGGTGAACGGCTCACCATGGAATGGCTAGCTTTTAACCTTGAGGCCACAGCTTGCATGTGGCTGCTGCAGTGCCCCCATTATGTGTTGATGGTATGGGGTTAGACAGGGATGGTATGGATGTTCATTGTCAAATATAGGCGGTTAGGTGTTCTTTTGGACAGATTATCTCTTGTATTTGGTCTGGAATGGGTTGCTTCTTTATTTTAGGTTGTAAATGGATTGAACATTAGGCAACCAACAGTGAACAACACTGTTACTGTACTTCTGAACTTGAGATAATACAACTGATGATGGTTGGCCAAGACGAACACCAATTACGTGAAAACCATATTAAACATAACCAACTGTGGTAAGATACATGTATGTGGAAATGTTAAAATGTGATAGCACATTAATCCGCACATGTGTGATGTGCGTACATGTGTCACTCCAGCGAGTGTAGAATTCCCATTCAGTTTCAGTATTATCAGGACATTTTTAATACCAGACTAGCTCACACATTGCCTTGGTGTCAGGGCTGACATTCGCACCTCAGAATCACAGCACAGATGGAGGCAATTCAGCCTGTTGATTACATATCACCTCAAAGTAGGAGCAATCCTGCCCTCTGACCTGGCTCTCCCTATTGCTCTAAAAACTTTTTTTCCTTTCAGCAACATAGGATCCATTCCATATGGACCAAGTGATTCATTAAGTAGAGATTGTGAGGACATTTTTTCCATGAATATTTATCACACCAAGGCTATAGTTTCCATGCTCCCTTTAACATATCAGGGCCCAAGTTCCCATTCTTCCTTTGAGCTCACCATGACAACAGTTCCTACGCTCCTTTTAAACTCATCGAGCCTCTGCTTTCCATTCTCTCTTTCAACCCAGTGAGGTTCCTGTTTTCCGACATTCCCTTGAAACTGTTTCGAACACTTCCTCAAAATTCATAGAAGCTCCATTTCTCAGGCTCCCAATTTATTGGATTCATGGGAATATTCATATTACAGTAACACATCTAAACAAAGCAAATTAAAAGTGCTAATTAAAATAACATAACTAGAGCAGCACATCTGTTTGTCCAGCATTGTCCCAAACATGCCAGAGCAACAAGGTTTTCTGTATCACTATTCTGTGGCTTTTGGATTTCTTTGACTATCCTGCAAATTCATTCCTCAATATCCTTCCTACCAGTTGGCAGCCTGTAGAATAGTCCCACGACTGTAATCACACCAAATATTTCTCAATTCCATATAGATCGCTATCTTCTTGATATCCATTTTCTCCAGTATTGTAATATTCCCTTTGATCAGAAAGCAGATGCTGGAAATCGCAAATAAAAATTAGAGTTGTTGCCTTACAGCGCTAGGAGCACTGGAGAAGCAGGTTCGATCCCGACTACGGGTGCTGTCTGCAATGAGTTTGTACGTTCTCCCAGTGACCTGCGTGGGGTTTTTTCGAGATCTTCTCTTCGGTTCCTTCCGACACTCCAAAGACGTACAGGTATGTAGGTTAAGTGGTTTGGTAAATATAAAAATTGTCCCTAGTGTGTGTAGGATAGTGTTAATATGTGGAGATCGCTGTTTGGCGCGGACCCGGTGGGCTGAAGGGCCTGTTTCCGCGCTGTATCCTAAATTAAATTAAACTAAACTAAACTAAAAACAGAAAATGCTGGGAACAATCAGCAAGTTGGGCAGCATACACAGAATTAATCTTTCAGGCTGATGACCTGGAGAAAAGAGAAAACAAGTATGGTTTATATTGCATGAGTGGAGGAATGGGGAGAACAGCAGGGTTGTCTGGGATAGAGTGAAGTCGAACATTTTCCAAGTGGTACAATAGCTTTCAGTACCATCAAAGAGAAGGTAACAGATATAGGTAACAGATAGCTGTCTGGAGGACTGTAATGAGAGGAAGACTGAGGTCAGTGGACAAGAAATGGACCAAGAAGATGCTGGAAATGGATGCCTGGCAGCAGTTGTTGTTAATCTGAAGGACAAGCAGCATCTCAGGAATGAAAAAAACAAGTTAATATTAACAAGTGGATGATCTTTCATTAAAACATAATCACGTGTGGTTTATTGGGCCTGGTAGCCTTGTTCAATATGGTTATTGCATTTATAAATGCACAGTAAACCAATCTTGGACCTTCTAGAATCTAGTCCATCTTTATCTGGTTCTATTTTTTTCAGCATTTATCTTCCTATCGTGCTATTTACCTCTCTCAATGCTTTTGCATCTTTCCTTTTTCATTTCAGTGCTTCCTTTCTGTAGTACATACTTCTGGAATTCAGCTTGTTTGCCCATGCTTACACCAAGACTGCAGTGAGGATTGACTCCATTAACAAGCTACAGGCGAGCAACTTTTGCTTGATAGCACTTTCGTTGACTACTTTAATGATTCTTTAATGATAATTTTGAGGAAGTGCAGTGATCTGTTTTTTTAATGTTGAGATATTTTTTCTTAGTTTTAATAGAATGCAGAATGGTTGGTCATTAGGTTTTGTACCCAATAAGGATCTCAAGCATTTTCGAGAAGGGATTTATAGAATCATACTAGTTGGCCATTCAGCAGATTTCTGATCTTGTACAGAAGTACGGTTGTAATCCATTTTCTCTGTCTTTTATTCAAAATGAATCTTTTTACTCATAGATTGAAAAAGGGGCAGCTGATTTGGCTCATTGCAGTTGAACAGGTTTGTTGCCTTTTTAAATACCATTGCAGCGATTAGAGATTTTTTTAAACAATCAGATTTTATGGAGTACTTCCTTTCTGATAAAACATTTACCTCATTCAGAAATTCAGTATTTTATTGTTGAAAACTGGATTGTTTAAGGGATATTTTTAAGAAATTCAAGTGATTCCTCCAACAGGTGCGTTCAACAACATATTGAAACACAATAGAACATTGGGAACCAATCTGTGTCCTACATCCCCCTCATCTTTTCCATCACGTAACTAAATCATGACCAATCTGCATCTCAACTTTAATAATAACTAAAACAGAAAATGTTGGAAACAGCAGGTTAGGCATAATCTGTGAATAGAATCTATCTCTCTTTTGTCTCTTCTATGCCTCTGCTATCCAGTTCTGATGAAGGGTCTTCTGAAACATTAACTCTGTTTCTCTTTCCACTGACCTGTTGATATTTCCAGCATTTTCTGTTTATATTTTAGATTTCCAGAATCTGCAGTTTTGTTGATTTGCATTTTAAACTTTAACCATATAACCATATAACAACTACAGCACGGAAACAGGCCCGTTCGGCCCTACCAGTCCATGCCGACCACTCTCTCTGACCTAGTCTCATCTACCTGCTCTCAGACCATAACCCTCCAATCCCCTCCTATCCATATACCTATCCAATTTACTCTCAAATAATAAAATCGAGCCTGCCTCCAACACTTCCACCGGAAGCCCATTCCATACAGCCACCACCCTCTGAGTAAAGAAGTTACCCCTCATGTTACCCCTAAACTTTTGTCCCTCAATTCTAAAGCTATGTCCCCTTGTTGGAATCTTCCCCACTCTCAAAGGGAAAAGCCTACCCACGTCAACTCTGTCCGTCCCTCTTAAAATTTTAAAAACCTCTATCAAGTCCCCCCTCAACCTTCTACGCTCCAAAGAATAAAGACCCAACCTGTTCAACCTCTCTCTGTAGCTTAAGTGATGAAACTCAGGCAACATTCTAGTAAATCTCCTCTGTACCCTCTCCATTTTGTCGACATCCTTCCTATAATTTGGCGACCAGAACTGCACATCATACTCCAGATTCGGCCTCACCAATGCCCTGTACAATTTTAACATTTACATCCCAACTTCTATATTCGATGCTCTGATTTATAAAGGCAAGCATACCAAACGCCTTCTTCACCACCCTATCCACATGAGATTCCACCTTCAGGGAGCAATGCACAGTTATTCCCAGATCCCTCTGTTCCACTGCATTCCTCAATTCCCTACCATTTACACTGTACGTCCTATTTTGATTTGTCCTACCAAAATGCAGCACCTCACACTTATCAGCATTAAACTCCATCTGCCATCTTTCAGCCCACCCTTCCAAAAGGCCCAAGTCTCTCTGTAGACTTTGAAACTCTACTTCATTATTAACTACACTAACTACACCACCTAACTACTTTAATTCCATACAATTACCAATTAAAAGAGGTGTTACATTTAAAACTGGGCTGTACCTCAGCCCCATAGAGGTGATTTAGCCTTTGTATGAGAACATGTTTATTGAAAGTAAACATTGAATTGTGCACCTCTAGTTTGTATAGGATATCCTATTTACTTTAAGCCAACTAGAACTAAAATTGGAGATTTCAATGTTCATAAAGTTGAGTTGTAAGCTGCCCAAACATTTGCTGAACATTTGCACTTGGTCCACTGGATCTCCTGGTTGCTCATCATTTTAACTCCTCTTCCCATTCCCATACCAACCTTTCTGTCCTCAACCTCCTCCACTGCCAGAGTAAGTGCCATACGTAAACTGGAACAGCACCTCATATTCTACTTGGGTGGTCTACAACATGAGCATTGAATTCTCCAGTTTCAGGAAAACCCTCTGAGCCCCTCTCCTTCTCATCCACCTTGTCACCCCCATGCTGTACGTACACCATTCTCCCACTCTTCTCTTTCCCCCTCTTCCCTTTCGCTTACTATCCCTCCCTCCAGAATTCCCTTTCAGTCCTTCTCTATTTGATTCCGTATCTGTATCCTTTTGTCTCCATTTCATCTCCAGCCTTTGTTACCAATCTGCGTATCACCCCTCTTCACCTGAACCTGCCACACCATTGTCAGTTTTTGTTCCACCCCTTTCATCACTTCTCTTTACCAGCTTTCTCCCCTCTACTCCATCAATCTGAAGAGGGTCTCAACGCAAAACGCTGTGTCCATTTCCCCCCACAGATGCTGCCTGGCCTGCTGAGTTCCTCCAGCACTTTGTTTTTTACCTTATTCGCATATGACAAAAGTAGCAAAATTCCTGGAGATTTCAGAACTAAAGCATATTATAAATCTGAACAATAAAACTTCCGTCTTTGCACTTTAGTCCATTCAGTGTACCTAAAACTCTTGACTATCCTTTATTACATTGTCAAACGGTCCGGTTTGAACATGGAAGGCCAGATTGTCCTTCTGACCAACAAAGATCTATCAGTGCTGGTCTATCAGTCAACTTAAATATCACAGTGAATGATCCAGCAGAATTGATTGAATGCAGCTTAATCTCACTGATGTTGGAATAAAAGTGAGACTGTAGCAAATGCAAAGATCGAACATAGTAGGTTTTTCAGCATTGCAAATCTACCCTACTGATTTATTTCTCAATTCCACTATCTGTCTTTGCTCCATTTCCCTTAACAATCATCTTGACTAAAATAAATCTGCCTAGGTCCTGAAAGCTCAAATGTTGCAGTATTCACAACGTTGTCAGGTGAAGTCACTTCCAGATTCCTGACACATTTAGTATGGGAAGTATTTTCTGATTTTGCTCCTGATTATTTTAGTTCTAATTATAAGATTGTATCCATTCTTCTTTATCATCCCACTAAAAGTAATAGTTTATTTGTACTTTCCCTTACCAAATCCTTATGTTACTTTCAATACCTCAGTAAGATCATCCCTCAACCTTATCTCAAGGGAATACGAACCAAATTTATCCAATTTGCCCTCATTACTTAATCCACCAAACCTCCATAATTTGTCAGAATAGAACACAGATGAAGAAAGGAGAAATGGGATAATGGTTAGGTAAGAAGCAATTCTAAAAGCGAGTTAAGAGGTAAATAAGTCAGAAAATAATAAGCATAATACATGGCGGAGATGGAGAAGTAATTTCATAGAATAAGGGTTAAAAAAGGAAAGTTATTGTTCTTCCTCTGTAATGGGTTGGCTTGAGATTCCAGCAGCAACAATTGCAAAAAATATTTCAGGAAAAAATGTCCTTAAATAGACAAATGCCTTTGAAACAGGATTTCCAATCATCACTTCCTTGCTGCCTCTGTTCACTGTGTACAACACTTCCTCAGCTACTTCCACTGGGTGAACACCATACGCCGACTTCCTGAAGAAAACTAAGCAGCATAAAACAAATAAAGAAACAATTAATGTGTAGGAAGGAACTGCAGATGCTGGTTTAAGCTGAAGATAGACACAAAAAGCTGGAATAACTCAGCGGGACAGGCAGCAGCTCTGGAGAGAAGGAATGGGTGACATTTCGGGTCGAGACCCTTCGTCAGATTGAGTCAGGGGAGGGGGAGGAGGAGATACAGAGATAAGGAAGTGTAAGGTGTGAGAACGAGACATCAAAGGGGGTGGAGATCAAGGAGAATGTAGAATAGATCATTGTTAGCTAGGAGAAGGTAACAACAAAGCAAACAGAGATAAAATGTAATCAGGGACAGTCAGACCAGTCAGGGAACTGGAAAGGGGGAGGGATGGAGAGGGAGGGAAAGCAAGGGTTACTTGAAGTTAGAGAAGTCAATATTCATCCCACTGAGGTGTAAGCTGCCCAAGCGAAACATGAGGTGCTGTTCCTCCCATTTGCACTGGGCAAATGGAGGAGGCCCAGGGCAGAAAGGTCAGAGTGGAAATGGGAGGGGGAGTTCAAGTGTTTAGCTACCGGGAGATCGGGCTTGTTTGGGCAGACTGGGTGAAGGTGTTCAATTAACAATCATTCAAAAAACAATTAACATCTCTTCCAATTTAATTTTCCATCTTAGCCCCGTGCTTTATCGCGGTAGTTATTCTCAAATTATAGCCTTCAAAAAAGAGATTTTTCAGGTTTGTTTCATTGATTCAAATTGAATTTTAAATCATGCAGCATAATTCATGGAAGAGCAAAGGATATTCTCAATCTCCTTGATCATATGCATGGGAAAGGACTAATTCCTCAAAAAACACTATCTCAGGGTTATTCATAATAATTCCATTGTTAAATGTTCCACGAACTAAAACTTGCCCATATTCTCATGTAATTATTGTATTTTTTAACAGTTTCTTGAAATTGAAACGTTTCTGTATATATTTCTGACAAATCACATGGCACTAAATAAATTCAAGTCTTACTGCTGAGTTGGAAAGATTGGTCACTTAGCATTGCAATCCACAGCAACTATTATGAACGGTTTGTAATTATTAAAAATACCACGTTTCCCAAATTGAGAATGCTTTGAATCCCAGGGTGTGACTGATTGCAGTATTTAGCTCTGAAAATTTGCAAATCACAGTTTAAATGTGCAAATATTTTATCCTGCTTGCATCCAGTTAAGATGGAAGGGGTGGCAGTTCCGCATTCAACCTGAACCATTATCACAACTAAACACATCTGCAAACTTATGGAAGCCGGAATCAGCACACCCCTCTGCCACTGGATCTTCGACTTCCAAACCCACAGACCACAATCAATCAGGATATGTGACAAATCATCCTCAACAATCATTCTGGTGCCCCACATAGATGCGTTCTCAACCCTCCACGATACTCCTTATACTCCCATGAATGTGCAGCCAAATACCAATCCATCTCAATCTACAAGTTCGCAGACAACACCACTGTAATGGGCCGATATCAAACAATAACGAGACCGAGTATAAAAAGGAGATTGAGAATCTTGTAACTTGGTGCCAAGCCTCTCCCTCAATGTCAGCAAGATAAAAGAGATTGTGATTGACTTCAGGATCGAGGCAGAGCACACACCCCAATCTATACACGGCACCGAAGCAGAGATGGTCGAAAGCTTCAAGTTCCTAGGAATAAATATCACCAGCAATTTCACCTGGACCAGCTACATCGAAGCTATGGCCAAGAAAGCACACCAATGCCTCTATTTCCTTAGAAGGCTGAGGAAGTTCGGTATGTACCTAACAAACCTCACCAACTTCTACAGAAATCACCTTCTAGAAAGCATCTTTTTGGGATGCATCACAGCCTGGGTCGGGAACGGCTCCATCCAAGACCGCAAGAGTTGTAGACGTAGCCCAAACCATTGCACAAACTAGCCTCCCTTCCATTGACTCCAACCACTCTTCATGCTGCCTTAGCAAGGCCACCAGCATAATCAAGGACTAGACTCACCCCAGTCACTCCCCCTTCTCCCCTCTCCCATCAGGGTTGAAGTACAAAGATCAAAAACGCACACCTCCAGATTCAGGAACAGTTTCTTCCTAGCTGTTAACAGGCAACTGAATGGTCCTCTCATTTGGCAGAGTGCAGTCCTGAAGTAGACAGCTTTATTGCCCCAACACTGTTTTTAATTTTTTATTCCACAGTATTGCATCCCATCTCCAACAAAGTTCCCACGGGAGTGCAGCTAAACTTCAAAATTAATGGGACTGTATGTATATCATGTATATCAATTGTAATTCTGTAACCCAATGTTGTACAGTGACAGGCCAGTAGCTACTAATACTGTAGCCCAGTGCTAGACAATATTCTACCCCAATGTTATAAAGTGAATGTCCTGTTCTCACACTGGCATGATGCCATGACACACCTGCACTTGGAGGCATTGCATCCCAATCTGCAGCACTAATTTAACCCATGATTATCTGGGGAAGTAACTGTTTCCATCAGCACCGTATCCCTGATTTAGTGGGTACAGGTCTGTACTACATCTGCACACTATAATATACTTGTACCCAGTCCTAGTACTGCATTTCATATGGTAACACACCAATATACGAACAGTATTTTATCCCAGTGTGAAAGAATGATAGACCATACCCAGCAATATTGTACCTGTCTTATTCAGTGAAAGTGTTGTAAATAGCAGTACTGTACTGTTAAATAGTGAAAGATCTGAACCCAATAATAGTGTCACATAGTGGTATTCAGTGACAGTATTAGTGCCATCTGTACTGTACCCATGTTATAAAGTAACAAACTGGATGTAGGCAGTGATAGAGCTGTGCCCATCATTCCTTTTCCCCTAAAATAATTGGTTCAGGATTTGGGCAAAGGCCTTGTCAGATCTCTGGTTCCAGGTTTCATTCGATCTCCAGTCCTAGGCTCCAGACGAGGCCTGGTCCCTGGATCTCTGGCCCCTGTTACCCAGCTTAAACAAGGGACACTGGGAATAGTCAAATGTTGAACATGAGCAGAGAAAATTCAGAATATAGTTTTGCATGTCAAGGAAGTGCCTCACATTGACAAGGCTGAATTAATAATAACAAATCTCCAATCTGCAGCCACAATATTTTCCCACCTCCACAACCACAGTATTGCTTCGTGACGGGGAGGAAGGCTTCAAGGCCCACAGTGAATTGCAAGATAACATCACAGTAACTCATTTTAAGGTGTTTGGTTTGGCCTGAAGTTCCCTGTCCCTGCCCTACAGCCTTCTCTATGTTATTACAATAAATTTGACGTGGCATATCAAAGTCACAAGAGACAGCTCATTTTCCTAATAGGAGGACTATTATGCAGAACTGTTGGCAACCCTAACCTTGTCAATGAACTTTCCTTTCGATCTCTCCCACATTCGTTGCATTTTAAAATCGACATCATCTCTCACTATTCCCAACTCTAATGAGAGATCATCGATCCAAATGCTACCTCCATTTGCCTTGCTGCTGATGCTGCCTGACCTTTTTGTATATTTCCACATTTTCTTCTTTTATTTCACTTTCTAGCATCAGTGGCATTTTGCATTTGTAAAATTTCTTGCCCCTTGAAATACCAAAGTGAAATTATTTTTAAAAATAACTCAATTGCTCTGCAAAGGTAAAATCCCTACCAAAATAAATTGTCCAGACTCAGTCACAAGGAATTTTCTTGCAGATAGAATTATTTTCCGCCTTTTTTTAATCCCTTGATCCTTTTTAAAACGTGAATAATTATGATGGTTCTTACATTTCCAAATGGATGCCTCCCAATTCCCAGCTTCTGGCATTTGATGATAAGAACGGATGAATGTTGGGCTCACGGTGTTGACAGTAATGCCATATTCTGCAAATTCAGCCCGCAGGCAATCAAAAAAAGCTTGCAGTGCATGTTTAGATGCAGCATCTTAAAACAGATAAAAAACATTGTCAGAATATTTCTAAACTACAGTAAGATTTTAATAACTGTTCGAATTGGCAGAAATATTTCTTCCTCATTAACAATCAGTATGGGAGCACCTCAAGGCTGCCTGCTCAGCCCCCTGCTCTACTCACTCTATACTCATGACTGTGTAGCCGGACACAGTGCGAACTCCATCTTCAAGTTCGCCAACGACACCACAGTTGTTTGACAAATTACAGATGGTGATGAGTCAGAGTATAGAAGTGAGATTGACCGATTGACCAAATGGTGCCAGCACAACTACCTGGCTCTCAATATCAGTAAAACCAATGAACTGATTGTGGACTTTGGAAGAGGAAAGATGAGGACCCACAATCCTGTTAATATCAATGGGATGATGGTGAAGAGAGTCAAAGACTTTAAATTCTTGGGCGTGCATATTTCCGAAGATCTTTTCTGGACCCAGCACACTGATGCAATTATAAATAAAGCACATCAATGCCTCTACTTCCTGAGAAGATTACAGAGATTCAGTATGTCAGAGAGGATTCTCTTGAACTTCTACAGGTGTACAGTAGAGAGCACATTGACTGGTTGCATCACGGCCTGGTTCGGCAACTTGAACGCCCGGGAGCGGAAAAGACTGCAAAAAGTTATGAACACGGCCCAGTCCATCACCGGCTCTGACCTCCCCACCATCGAAGGGATTTATCGGAGTCGCTGCCTCAAAAAGGCAGCCAGCATCATCAGAGACCCACACCACCCTGGCCACACACTCATTTCACCCCTGCCATCGGGAAGAACGTACAGGAGCCTGAAAACTCTAACGTCCAGGTTCAGGAACAGCTTCTTCCCTGCAGCCATCAGGCTATTAAACACTACAACCTCAAATAAGCTTTGAACTTCAATAACTATCATTATTGCACAACTATTGTTTGTTTTTTGAGTATGAGTGTGTATACATATGTGTGTGTGTGTGTGTGTGTGTGTGTGTGTGTGTGTGTGTGTGTGTGTGTGTGTGTGTGTGTGTGTGTGTGTGTGTGTGTGTGCGTATGTATATGCGTATGTATATGTGTGTGTGTATACATATATATATATGTGTGTGTGTGTGTGTGTGTGTGTGTGCGTGTGTGTGTGTGTTGTGTGTGTGTGTGTGTGCGTGCGTATGTATATGCATATGTATATGTGTGTGTGTACTTGTGGGTATGTGTATATATACACACTGATTTTTTTTTTCTCTCTCATTTATCATATTGTTTACAGTGTATTATGTTTACATATTCTGTTGTGCTGCAGCAAGTAAGAATTTCATTCTTCTATCTGGGACACATGACAATAAAACACTTTTGACTTGACAATTTTTAAGAAAGCACAATTGATCATTCATTATTTTTATCATATTAGCTTGGTTGAAATGCAGTGAAAGATTGTGTTAGCATGTAATACTGAATTATCCTATTAAAATACAACTCGAGGTTGTTATGTTAAACCTTAGTTAAGAACAAGTTATTCAGTCATTACATTTTCCACAGTCTCTAACTGCAAATTCCTGCTTGAGCAGTAAGGTAAAGAATGGATTTGTTTCCACTCAGGGTTAGAACCACAGGTCAGAAGCATGCACCACTTTAAGTCTGTTTGCATGCAGTTAGTATGATGTCTTAAGCATGATATTTGCATGCACTGATATTTCCTTTTTATTTTATTAATGGACATACTGAGCAAATTCTGTGTAAATCTTACAGGCTGCACGGAATGGAAGTCCTAATTTTCCTTGGATACTGTTGACCAGCACAATTTGACCGTTATGTCTAGCGATCATCGATGGAAGAAGCTCTGTGAAGAGAAAGAGATGCTGTTCAACGACTAAAACAATCTGTGTCGAAATTATTGTAAATCCTTGTCTCTCGTGACATTGTCCACAAATGAAATGTTAAACATTACATCAATAGGATTGAATTGACTCCTTCAGGACTATAGCATCAGGGAATTACCTCACGTTATCCCGCAATTATCCTTATTCTATTGTAGTCTGATCCTCCTACCATTATCTTCTTATGGTCTCTATGATATTCCTGTGACTAATTCTCATTTCACACTCAAGATATCAATCAGAGTAATTAATTTCATATTTTCTACATCCTGGGAAATCAATACCATCTCTCTTATACCTTTTCTGTTCTGTCCTAAACCCTGTGTATTTATTCAACAGTCTGTAGCCATGAATGTTGTATTGATTGCTATTTTCAGGATTTAAATCAAGTTGCTTACATTTCTAACTGCTGAAAAGCTTGATGGTTTGGGGACTTCATTTCTAACTAATTTGGCATTCAGGTAAATACACCTTTAAACTAAACTACATCTCGAAACTAAACTAAACCTTCGCTTCCAGCCCCGAGACAGCCTGCTTCTAGGAACTTAATTACTATGTACATCCCCATCTGTTGACCAAAAACTTCCCTGATCGGAGTTATTTCATTTCCAGTTTTCTCTCTGCCCTCCATCTACCCAGTTCATTTAATTATCTGCCCCAATATTCCATACATGTCTCTGGGTTCCATATGTTTATTTTAAATTCATTTTGTTACTTAAGGAAATTAAACATTGTGGATTTGATAGCACAATTAAATATTATTTTCACCATGTAAGAAAATTTGGTTTTATGATTTCACTGGCACTAAGGTTAATGCAATAGGATACCTTTGGTTAGAGAAATGGGTCCAAAATAATTAGCATCCATTATCTTCTTGTCCAATTCAAAAGGGACATTGAGGGCACCTCCTTTTACTTTCAGGCTGCTGTTGTTGATGAGCACATCCACACACCCATACGATTCAAGGATTTCCTTGGCTTTCTCGGGGACACTCCCTGTGTCACTTAGATCCAAAAGCACTATCTTTGGACTGAATGTCTACAAAACAAAGAGTCACCAATTAGTTCTTCTTGTATTGCAGCTGCATCCAAGATCCCAACAAAGAGTTTCTTCACTTTGATAAAAATGGATTAAATGAAAAAAATATCACGAAATACAAAACAAGTAAATTTACTTTTATTCTATTTTGGAATTTTGTCGCATCCGAGTGCAGCTGACCCCTATGTTAGTGCAGTTACATTTGGTAAATATATTTTTACTGACGTTTTTTTAAATAATTATTTTCTCCTTTATTTGCAGGCAGGCAGATTAGGGAACCTGTCACTTCCACAAATTGGCAACAGAGTATAATAAATACATGTTAAAAATGCATGTGAAATTCTATCACCATCAAATTCCCCTCAGCACATAACATCTAAGCGAGGACATTTTTTTTCCTTGACTGCTGGTCAAAATCCAAGAAATTGCTAACTAACAGTACACAAGGATTACAGTTGTCCTGCAGACTGCACAGATTCATGAAGTATGTCGTAAATGCTGGCAATCTCAAAATATTTCTTTAAAGTAGTTTTCTCGCCTGTGTAGAAATAGTACCCAAAAGTGTGGTACAAGTTTGTTACATCAACATAGTTTCCTTGAATTTTATACCCTACAAATATCTGGCTCTTTATACTGCATTCTTCACAACATATTGATTTGTATTTATTTTGTTCCCTTTTCATCTCTGATAGTGTCCTGCTAATCAGTTTTGTCCTCTACCTCGGTTTTTTAATTTCTTTTAAAATTAATTTGCCGAATTAATTTGTATTAACAAAATAACCAGTTACACAGTCACAATGTCAAATTGATAAATAGTGGCTTACATTCAACAGATTTAAAATAATTAATAACGAAAGGTGAAAAATGATGTGAGAAAATTATTGTTTATTGTTTATTTTCTCTTTCAAAATGGTAAGTCTGTTTGAAATCAGAGAAAAAACGAGAGTGCAGATGCTGGAATCTTGAGCAAAACCTCAAATATTCTAGAGGAACTCGGCCAGTCAGGCAGCATCTGGGAAAGAAATGGACAGTCTGAAGAAGGGTCCTGACCTGAAACCTCACCTGTCTGTTTCCTGCCCAGATGCTGCCTGACCCGCTGAGTTCCACCAGCATTTAGCGTTTTGCTGTCTGAAAGCAATGCTGTAATTGTCAGGAAGACAGATGTGGACAATACTCACCTGGCTAGGGTCTGCAACATCAAGTAGGGCCTCTTGCAGGGCTTCTAACTTATCCCAGTCATTGCCACACAAGACCACACGGCCTCCTCCACTGTGAAATACTCTGGAGCATTCTGTTGAGTATTAAAAAGCAAAGAACTGATACAAAGTAAAAATGGACTTAAAATTCACTTAATTTATATTTCAATCCAATGTAAATATGTAAATGTTGGTTTGGAGGCTTTGACAACCTGAAACATTTGTATACATTGGGTGTGCAAGCAAATAATTTTACAGTGCCTAGTCACATGTGACAATAAAGTATTCCAGTCCATTCTATTAATTGTTTCTCTTCCAAAGATGCCATCTGACCTGCTGTGTATTTTCAGTGTTGTTTGTTTTAGTTCAATCCTTGTTGGTACTTATCTTTTTCCTGGGTAACACAGTAGGTCAAATCCTATGATATCAGCCTTGTCTCATTATTAGCAGACTCATCTCTGAATCAAAAGGTTATAGGTTCAAGTCCCACGATAAAGATTTCCATGGAGCCGGATAACATCTACGTGAAAAAATAGCTCATTTGGCTGGCTTCTCTGATATTTGCTGCTATTTATGCTCCACACAAGCTTCTTCATCTATCTATAACGATATCTTCTTCCTTCCTCTTTCATACACTTACCCAGCTTCCACTTAAATGCATCAACATTATTCACTTTTACTCTACCTAATTATCTTTTATTTTAATCAACATTTGAATCAAAACATTTCCCCCAAATTTTTTTGATGGTTAATTTATGTTTGCGGATTTTTTGCTTTCTTCAAAGTCAGAAATATCTCATTTATACCTACACTATCAAACCTTTCATTGATTTTATAGACTTGTATCAGGTCACCCGTTAACCTCCCTGTTAAAAAAAACTCAGCTGAAATTCCTTTCATGACGCAGCACTTTACATCGCCCGGTGGGGGCTCAGGACTCTCATCGCCCTGCGTGGCTCGGCCCTGGGACTTTACATCGCCCGGTGGGGGCTTCAAGGGGTTGGGAGCCTCGACTGCCTCGTGGCGCCACGGGAGAAGAATGAGGAGGAGATAAGACTTTGCCTTCCATCACAGTGAGGGTATGCCTAGAGCAATCACTGTGATGGCTGTTTTGTGTAAAAAATTGTATCTGTGTGTCTTGTGCTTTTTGATGTCTGCTGCCGGACCCTGACGTGAGAGGACGCTGGCGTTGAGTATTCGCCGCTTTTCCGTCAGGATAGTTTGTCTGTTTGTCTTTATGTTAAATGTATTTGTAAAGCGCTTTGAGCATGTGATAAGGCGCTATATAAAATAAATATATTATTATTATTATTATTATGACTATTTTACACTGTAGTTCTGGTATCGTCCGCCTAAATCTTTTTTTTCCACAATTTCCATTGCCTCTATGTCCAGAACTCCAAACTAGTGTATTTGTGTACACAATCAAGGTTGTCACACCATTGAAGCAATGATGGACTGGTGATCCTATCTTTCAGGTGAGATCTTTCAAGGCCTTTCTGCAAGTGAACTTAAAAGAGTTTTCAGCACAATTTCTCAGTCTCTGGAAACCTACACACATCTTTTGACTTTCCTTCAAACACCTGCCTGCTCCCTCGATTTGTGAACATGGCCATTGGTTCAATCATTAAAATTGATTGCAAATTGCTTGTCCCTCGTATGTGTAGGATAGTGTTAATGTGTGGGGATCGCTGGTCTGCATGGACCCGGTGGGCCAAAGGGCCTGTTTCTGCGCTGTATCTCTAAACTAAACTAAACTAATTATGTATCTTAACTATTTGCTTGTAGACATGCTTAATGTGTACTCAACCTTTTGATGTACCTCATCAATTTAGGTCCCAACATGAGATACATAAAAGCAAACAATAATGTATGGCTAGGGCATCCTTTATTCACAGAACACCACATGTTGGTTGTCATGAGCAGGAAAAGAGGACTGTGTATCCAAATATAGACTTTACAACTGTCCAATAGGCATTTTGATCAACCCTATATATAGCTTTAAACCATTTATGATGATGAAAAGCTGCCTAGCTGACACAGATATCAACTGTCAGTGACTTTGATCATATCACTTCCAAGGGTTTTCTCTTGCTTTTTTAATAAGTGACAGACATTAACTAAATTGACAAATCTGGGAGAGAATTCTGTCTTTACCCAAAGGATTAAATACATGCAATACTGTAATCAATTCTCAATATTCAGTTCCACTGAGTTCAATGAGGTTGCAAGTGTGAAGGTGAGTAAAACCACCATGTGATGTTCTCAAAGTGTTTAGTGCTAATGAACAAAAAGAATTTCACCCCCCCCCCACCAGTTCAAGCTTTTTTTAAACTACTGTATGGCATTAGTTCAAACCTTGGCACCATCATAATGACCAATCTTGGCATTCAATCCTGTGAATCCTGGAGCAATATCAGGCATTTAAGATGAAACATATGAAAGATGACAGATTTTATAGAAACATATAAAATTCTTTAAGGGATTGGACAGGCTAGATGCAGGAAATTGTTCCCGATGTTGGAGGAGTCCAGAACCAGAGGTCAGTTTAAGAATAGGAAGTAGGCCATTTAGGACTGAGATGAGGAAAAACCTTTTCTGTGGAATTCTGTGATTCTGTGGAATTCCCTGCCACAGAAGGCAGTGGAGGCCAATTCACTGGATGTTTTCAAGAGAGAGTTAAACCCCTGTCCCACTTAGGCGATTTTTTTAGGTGACTACAGGCGACGAGGCTGTCGCCACACAGTCGCCGGGGTGTCGCCTGTATGGTCGTGAGTAGTCAAAGAGTCGTAGCATTTTTCTGGTCGCCGCTGGATTTGGAAATATTTTAAAATTTTCGGCCACTGTTGGTTTGACGCCAATGATCGTAGTTTGACGCCTCCTGACGTAGGCGCTGTCGTAGGTTGTCGCCAGGTTATCGCCAGGTGACGTACGTTGTTGCCGGTGCTGACTTCGTTGAATTCCATTGGCAACTACCTACGTCAACCGGTGACAGGTACCGGCGTCAAAACCGGAGGCCAAAATGACATGAATTGTCTTCAGTTGTCGCCGACAAGGTCGAAGCTTGTCGTAGCTTGTTGCGGGTAGACGTAGGTTGACTTCAGTTGTCGTAGGTTGCTGCCTGTGTGGTCGTAGGTTGTCGTCGGTGCAGTCGTAGGTGGACGTCCTAAGTCGCGACGATTGGTTCGCCGGTTGTCGGTAACTTGCTGTAGCTTGACATCGACTAGGTGGTAGGTTGTGGTAGCTTGTCGTAGACATTGTCGTAGGGGGGGTCCAGTCGCCGGTTTTTCTGCAAACTGTTACGACTATTGCAGTCTCCCGCAGTCGCCTAAAAAAACGGCTAAGTGGGACAGGCCCCTTAGATATAGCTCTTCGGGCGAACAGAATCAAGGGATATGGGAAGAAAGCAGGGACGGGGTACTGATTTTGGATGATCAGCCATGATCATATTGAATGCTTGAAGGGCCGAATGGCCTACTCCTGCAATTATTTTCTATGTTTCTATGTTTCTATGAAGAGGTTCAAGGTATAAACCAGTCAAAACAAAATTGGTCTGCCAAATCTACAGACCCTGGAATTACTTTTTCTTAAGATAAGGAAAGATAGGCAAGCATATATCAGATACCGAGAACTTAATAAACTGGCAAGGAATATTGTGGGTATGGTTTTGAATATATCTTTAATCATAGGGTGCACAAAAGAAGGGGCTGATGTTGATATTGTAATTAAGTTCACTGAGTGTGAAATATCCGTTAGAGTAACTTCAGTAAAAAAGGAAGCATTAAGGGGTTTGAAATCTTTGAAAATTGATCATTTGCCAGGCCCAGAATAAATAATTCTCAGGCTTTTAAGAGAAACAACGGAAGAAAGTTAGAGGCTCTGACCACAATTTTTCAATCATCTCTGGTAATTTCATAGGAGGTGATTTCATAAGTACAGAGGTCTGATAATGTAAAACCATTGTTTGAAAAGGGAGGCAAGTTCACACCAAATAATTACAGGCCAATTTTTTTTTACTTTGATGGAGTACAAATTATTGAAATCCACTCAACCGAACACTTAAAAAACTTGATTTTTTAAAGGCAGAAGGTAATCAGAGACAATCGGGATGGATTTTCTCAGAGAATACTTTGTCTGACCAATAAGTGAATTTACAACAAGTAACTGGAATGGTCCTGCAAGATTACTGTATAAATAAAATGGTAAAAGCAAAAATTATGGAAATATTCTTATTGTAAAGAATAATTCATTTAATCTACTGGCCGATTTATTCAAAAGTTTAACTTTATTTCTCTCTCCACAGTTGCTTCCTGTTCTGTTGCACACCAACTGTGTTTTCTGCCTTTATTTCAGATTTCCAGCATCTACCGTTTCTTAATATTTAATGCTTATGACCATAATGGGCAGTAGGGACTATCTATTAATGACATGGCATTTGGCCTCAATCTGTGCTCACAAGGGCTATCTGCATATAACAAATGGCCTGACATCAAATACAGTCGAGGAAAGTAGAGTACTGGTGGGCTTACTCACTAATTGCACTGCAGAACTCAACAGAGCAGGTGGTAACATGCATGGTAGTTTATTGTCCATTGCACAAATTTGCCAACATGTGTTCAACCCTTGTCTCTGACTTTAAAACTAACCACTGAAAAGGTGGAGCAAAGGAATTAGAGGAAAGGACGGGACACTCTGGGTTGTCCACAACCACCAAATCCAAACAGCAGGTAAATGTCTATCTTTGACAGCCGGTTGAATTGGTGGCATGGACTGATATACGAATGAAGGAATAAAGTCTGAGAGAGAGATAGGGAGATGGACAGGGAGGATCAATCAAAGGATGAATAGGTTTACCAACATCCTATATTGGATGCTCCTCAACAAAACTCAACAAGGGAAATTAGTTCTCCAGTCGAATTAAACTATGGAATGCCATTTTTCTATCCAATTTTTCTGAACTGCACATATCAAGTCCTGGGAGGGTCTCAAACAGAATGATTCCAGGACAACATGGCGTAGAAATTCATTTCTACAAATTCAAAACAAATTTCCACCCAAAAGAAAATTGGTTTAATGAGTAACTTTCTGAGTATCTTACATCCATCAAGAAATGTATCCCCTATTTTTTTGCTGAAAGTTTTATTTGCCTTCACACCTTTATTCAAACATAAAACTCCCAAAATAAAGTCAGTGTTTGTGCAACCCAAATTTTATCTGCAGTAAGCTTTACAAACCCCTAAATCTGAAAAGAAACTGTTCTTATATGCTCACAGAGAAGTCAGGATTTGCTCATTCTGTTGCCCTTGAATGTTTTTCATCAGATTCTTGATTAGCACATCTCCTTTAAACTTTGCATCTCTCACCATAATGCTATGCCCTCTATATTTGATTTTTTCATCCTGGGAAAAAGATTCTGACTCTCTACCCTATCTATGCCTCTCATCATTTTACATACTTCTATCAGATCTCCCCGCAATCTCTGTTATTCCAGAAAAAACAATCCGTCTGTCCAACCTCTCCCTGAAGCTAATACCCCTTAATCCAAGCATCGTTTCCAAAGCTTCCACGTCCTTCCTGTAATGGGGCGACGAGAAGTGCATGCAATATTCCAAATGTGGCCAAACCAAAGTCCTATAAAAATTCATCATGCCTTCCTTACTTTATTACCTAATGGCCTGACCTATGAAAGTTAACGTGGTAAGAAGTGGCCTGCTTTACCCCTCTGTCTAATTGTGTTGCCACTTTCAGGCCATTATGGACTTGAACACTAAGATCCTGTACTTCAATGCTCTTAAGGGTCATGCCATTAATTGTATATTTCCCCTTAGATTTGACCCTCCACAATGCAACACCTCTCACATGCTTGGATTAAACTCCATCTGCCATTTCTTCACCCATTTCTGAAGCTGATCTCAATCCTGCTGTATTCTTTGACGGCCTTCCTCACAGTCCATGACTCTAGCAATCGACAGCATTCGATGTCCGCGAATTACAGCTTCCCGACTAGCACTTGCAAACCTTCCTGCAAGGATGTTGGTCCCCTTCCAGTTCAGATGCAACCCATCCCTCTTGTCCAGGTTACCTCTGCCCCAGAACAGATCCTAATGGTCTACAAATCTGCATGTCTGCCCCCTGCACCAACTTCCGAGCCACACATTTATCCATCCTATCTTCCTACTTCTACCCTCACTAATACATGGCCTCGGGAGTAATCTAGAGATTACTACCCTTGGGGTTTTGCTTTTTCATCTCCTGCCTAATTCCCTATATTCACTAAACCGGACCTTATCCCTTTCTCTACCTTCGTCATTTGTGTCCATGTGCGCAACGTTTTCTGGCTGCTCTCCCTCCCCCTTGAGAATGTTCTACAACCACTTGGAGATGTCCTGGACCCTGGTACCACAGAGGCCACACACCAACCTGGAGTCTCATTTGTTGCCACAGAATCTCCTGAGTGTGCCCCTAACTCCTTTCACTATGGCTCTGTCTGATGTTTCCCTTCCCTACTGTGCTTCAAAACCAGGCCTGGCTATGGTGCTAATACTGCTACTACTCTCCCCTGACTGGTCCTCCACCACAACAGTATTCATAGGAGCATACCTGTCTCTCGAGGGGAAGGGCCCTAGTGGATTCTTGCACTTTCTGCCTCCTCCCTTTCCTAATGGGCACCCATCTATTTCCTGCGTATACTTTAGTCATGACATATTGAAACTTTGTCAGCGCCAGAAACATAGCAACTCTTTGTGTGCTGACCAGGTGAGATCCGCTGTATGATTTTATCTGGATTGTATGCAAAACAAAGAATTTCACTGTACCTAGGTACGTGACAATAAAGTATCGCTGAATTATTGACAACTCCACTGAAAATCTTATTTTCAACCAGTCTCACACCCCTGAGTAATCCTGAGGTCATCCAGCTGCAGTTCCAGTTCCTTAATGCCCGACAGCTAAATGTACACTGCAGCTGTAGTCCTCAGGAGCACGGGAAATGCCCCTGACTTCTAATATCCTGCAGGAGGAGCATTCCGCTGTACCACCTGCCATCTCTATGACATCAAAAACCTGGGAAGAATTACCTTGAAAATAGACCATACATTTACGTGCTCTTACGCTTTTCACAGCTCCTTCGCCAAAGCCTATTGAGCCAAATCCTCCGTGCTGCACTTTCCCTCAACATAGCACTTCACCTGAACCCAGCCTCTCTCCCACACGGCCACTTCCAATGGGCTGCTCCACTAAACCTTCCGTCTTTTATTGACTACCGTGTCTGTTCCTCGACCAATTAAATGCCTGTTCTAAAGGAGGTCACATCAGGAACAACAGATGCAGTAGATAAGGTAAACCTCTGCCTCACCTAGAAGGTCTGCTGAGGTCCCTGGATGGGTCCTTACACCTCCTTCCTCGCACCATCCAGGGACCCAGCAGTCCTTAGAGGTGAGACAGGGGTTCATGTGTACTTCATCTACTGCATCCAGTGTTACCGATGTGGTGTTCTTTGCATTGGGGAAACTAAGCATAGACTCGACTACCGTTTCGCAGAACACTTGCACTCATCCGCCAAGGCCTGCTGGATCTCCCGGTTGCTAAACTCCCCTTCCCATTCCCATACTGACCTTTCCATCCTGAGCCTCCTCCATTGACCACATGCAAACTGGACGAATAGCACTTCATATTCCACTTGCACAGTTTACAACTTAATCGTTTAAACAATGAATTCTCTAATTTTTGGTAGCTAACCTACATCCCTCACCCCCTTCTCTTCCCTTTTTTCTCTTCCCTGTGCCCTATCTGGACTCACACTAATTTCTTCCTTCCCCTTCCACCTATATTCCTTCCTCTGCTTCACAATTTACACTCTATCCTCATCTCACACCTTTTTGACTTTTCAACTCTGGTCTTTGTCCAACCATCTGCCTATCAAAATACTTCCTCACCTGCATCCAACTATCACTCACTAGGCTTTGTCCTACCCCTCCACTCTTTGAATTTTCTACTCCTCTCTCTCCCCCCCCCCCCCTCCCCCACAATCAGCCTGAAGATGTTGTCCCGATCCAAAACATCACTTATTCATGTTCTCCAGAGATGTTGCTTGACCCGCTGGGTTATTCCAGCATCCTTTCTCTCTGCCTGAACAAAGGCTCAGTACAATTAGGGTTACCTGATACTAGATAGTTAGTGTCTTGGCAAGGGTCACATTTTCAAGAGAATCGTTTGAAGAAAAACAGTTCATAAAGAAGATGCAGAATTTGAGGATATACAAATGAAGAGACACCAGACCACGAAAATTAGTGTCAATCTTCCCATAACTTCACCGCTGCAAACACATCCTGCACTACAACCTCGGGATCTTTGCATTCCTGCAATTCTAGTCTCTTATACATCCTTGACTTTACTCATTCCACCACTGATAACCGTGACTTCAACTTCTGGATTCTAAACTTTCAAAGTTCCTCCCAACCCATAAACATTTCATAAGTTCATAAGTTCTAGGAGCAGAATTAGGTAATTTTACTCTTCCATTCAATTGAAAGCCTGTAATACTGGGTGCATGATTGGTAACACTTTAGTGAACCATATTATGTATGCTGATGATCTTGTGGTCCTTAATCCATCTAGCGCAGCCCCTTGCTATATGTTCTGTGTTTGGTGTGGAACATGATATCAAATATAATGCCAGTAAGAGTGTTGTTATGATCTGTAGAACCAAAGAGGATACATGTCTAAAATTTCCTGATTTTAAATTGACTGATAATAATCTTAGTGTATGTAATAAGGTAAAATATCTTGGACATTTTATTACAGAACAAATGACAGATGATGAGGATATTTATAGGCAACGCCGCATGATGTATGCACAAGCAAACATTCTCTTGCGCAAGTTTGGTGCATGTACAGATGGGGTGAAGATGTCTCTGTTCAGAGCATACTGTACACCACTTTACACTGCACACTTGTGGTCAAACTATAAAAAAGCTAGCTTACCGAGTCTTCAGGTAGCTTTTAATGATGCCATGAGGATATTACTTAAGAGACCTAGATGGTGTAGTGTAAGTGAAATGCTTGTGGCTGCAGGAGTTCATACCCTACAAGCCGTGCTAAGAAATTTAATGTATAAATTTATTTGCTGAATTAATTACTCTGAAAATTAATGACTTGGCATTATCACTAATAAGGTTTAGTACTACATGCTACCAATCATAGTTGTGGAGACATTGGTATAGTTGTATCGTTGTTGATCACTGATGGCTGATGCTTTAAACCATGCATTGTGCTTGTATGTAATTTATTGTGCTTTTGTTAGTAATTTGTTAGTAACTTACTGGTCTTTTGTATGTAACTTATTGTGCTTCTGCTCGTTTATTATATGTAATGTCTTGACTTTTATCTGGACCTTGAGTCTGTAATAAAGTATTGATTGATTGATTGAATCATGGCTGATCTATCTTTCCTTCTCAACAACATTCACCTGCCTTTGCCCCATAACTCCTGACGGTATTTTTACCACTCTATCCCATTTCCTTAAGAAGACTTTTTAACACCAACTTCTGATCATCCATCCTAGTATCTGCTGACATGTAAAATGTGTAAAATATAATTCAAAAGACAATTTATTATGTTAAAGGCATCATGTGAATATAGTTTATTATATAATCTAGGTTTTTTTTGCATGACAAGAGTCCACATAAAATCTAGGACCATTTATGAAAGAACACTGGATTCCTTACCTTTCCCAAGTCCTGATACAGCATCAGTTATCACAACCACTTTGTTCCTCACAGCTGATTTGGACATCAGACGCATTATTCGCTTGTAAATATAAACAATGCCAGCAATGCCAATCACCAGCACAGGGAGAATCAGAAAAGCCAGGATACCCATTTCTCTGCAATTAGCAAAAGCGTAGAGAATAGTTTCATTAATACACATTATAATACACATTATAAATGCAATCATGTTATTGCGAGAAACAGTTATGAATCTTTGCAGTTCTCTATTATGTAAGGTCACTCAATGATGACATTCCAGGCTGAGATCCAATAGATTTTTGGACTACAATGAAATTGAGGGATATGGGATTGGGAAGAGAACCGAATTGTACATTTGCCGCAATCTCATTGCTTTATCAAGCAGGTTCCTGGCCAAATGCGCTACTTCTGCTTTGATTTCTTATTTCTACATCACATCTGTGGTAGCAGTCGCTATTGAGTCACATATTAGGGCTGCACATCAAATAGAACAAAATAGGTGCAGAGCTTATAGAATTGTGCTAAAAGTGTTACTTGAGAGTTTTTTGTGCTATAAAATGTTCTCAGTCAGGAAAGAAAAAAGATTTGTATCTAAGTAACATTCAAAATATTCTAAATACAATTAGTTTACACTGCCACATCTTTTATAGAGGTGTCCATTTTGCATGCATCGTGATCCCTACATACAGAATGACATTGGTTAACCCATTGGTATTGGTTAAAGTAAGAATACTGATAAAGATACTATAACTATATCCATGACCTTCTTTGAATAATGCTGTAGAATGTTTAATATATATCAGAATGGAATGCAATTTTAACATCTCGTCTAATTTAGAACATCTAATTATGCAGAGTCCTTTAATCCTAAAGCCCAACTTACATTATTCACTAGAGTTTTGGGAATATTTTATATTAAAAGCCAGAATTATACTAATTGAACTAAAATGAATTTCAAATAAACATTAACTCCTTGAAATGTGTCAAAATACCATACTCTGTAAGAAAATAACTGCAGATGCTGGTACAAATCGAAGGTATTTATTCATAAAATGCTGGAGTAACTCAGCAGGTCAGGCAGCATCTCAGGAGAGAAGGAATGGGAGACGTTTCAGAGACCCTTCTGACTAAGACTTCAGTCTGAAGAAGGGTCTCGACCCGAAACGTCACCCATTCCTTCTCTCCTGTGATGTTGCCTGACCTGCTGAGTTACTCCAGCATTTTGTGAAAAAGTACCATACTTTAATGCCCTCACCTCTAATGCTCCATTTTCTGTGCCCAATTTCCATTGAAATCCTCCCTTAAATTATTCCGCTTTCTTTTTTTTGCCATCCGTGCCTTAATAACTCTGATGTTAGTATAATCAATGCATGTTAATAGCAAGGCAAATATATTTTTAAATCTATCATTTTATACGTTTGAAAATTTAACCTGGGATGACACTCAAGCAGCACAGAAGGCGTTTGAACAGTTACTTTGTTGACGATACACAAAAAGCAAACCTACCCACCCTTCCAGATGGCGTCTCAGATGGAAGTAAAAGATCGCATAATAATCTTCAAAAAGTAGGAGAAATCTTCCAGTGTTCAGTCTAATATTTATTCCTCAACAAAAATAACCGGAAAAAGGGGCTTGTTGGCATCTCTGGGGACTTGCTTTATATAATTTACCAGATAATGCTCCCGCCATTGAAACAGTACATTTCAGAGGGATGCATGTGCCTTAAATGCAATTTGGAATATACTGAGAACATGAGAAGCTAATATAGAAACAGAAAATGGTGGTTAGACATGTCTGTGGGAAGAGAAACAGAGTTAACATTTCATGTTAAAGACAGTCGTCAGAACTGGAAAGGAGAGCAAAGGAAATGTAAAGCTATTTATAAACACCAGTTCTTGCTTTCCAAATTTTTATGTGCAGACTTCATATGTCTAATTTGTAAAGCATTATTAGATTCTTCAGCAAAGGCTTTATGAACTTGTGACATAACCCACCCCTCCCAAAAAGTAAGAATTCTACCTCAGAAGCAAAAAGTGTTGGATTAAATACAAAATAATCACTTTTTAATTAATATAATTCTCTTATCTCTGCAAAATAGATTCACAACGTTTCCCCAAATGAGAAGTGCCTATTTACATAGAAACTGAAAAACAACATAAAACTATTTAACAAAATATTGTATTTTTACTCAACTACTGATCAAGTCATTTGCACAGATATGGAAACTACAGGCAAATTTTAAAAAGAATTGAAAGGTTCACTTACTGCAGTAACTGATCCAAGGGTAAAAATATAGTAATTGTCCTTGTGGATTGTTGCAGAATAAAAATAATAGTCCCAAGAAAGTCAGTTGGATATGCTTATCTGTTCACATTTAAACATTCACTCTTTCCAGCTTCTAGTGTGCTGTGCACCAAAGTAGATCATTAAAAGTTTTTTAATAGCTATAAGCTGAGTCAGTCATTTCTGCAAAGCTGAGATGAACGCTCTACCAAATTCCAACCTTGGCTCCCCTTCTGAGTGTCATGTGTTCCTTCTAATGTTGTTCTAATAATATACAAACCAAATACAGCTACATGCTACTTATGAACATGCAAACCTTTGGAAAGCTTTTCAGTTGCATGAATGATTTAATTTAAACACTCTGCTTTTCCAAACGAAGAGTGTTAAATTTAGAGCCACATCTAATATAAAATAACTGACTCGAATGCATTAAATTGGTCAGTTCTGGCAATAATGAATAGATTTAAGATTTTTTATAGATACAGCGCGGAAACAGGCCCTTCGGCCCACCGGGTCCACGCTGCCCAGTGATCCCCGCTCACTACGGGTGCTGCACTGTAAGGAGTTTGTACGTTCTCCCCGTGACCTGCGTGGGTTTTCTCCGAGATCTTCGGTTTCCTCCCACACTCCAAAGACGTACAGGTATGTAGGTTAATTGGCTGGGTAAATGTAAAAATTGTCCCTAGTGGGTGTAGGATAGTGTTAATGTACGGGGATCGCTGGGCGGCACGGACTTGGTGGGCCGAAAAGGCCTGTTTCCGGCTGTATATATATGATATGATATGATATGATTAACACTATCCTACACACACTAGGGACAATTTTTACATTTGCCCAGCCAATTAACCTACATACCTGTAAGTCTTTGTAGTGTGGGAGGAAACCGAAGATCTCGGAGAAAACCCACGCAGGCAACGGGAAGAACGTACAAACTCCATACAGACGGCGCCCGTAATCAGGATCGAACCTGAGTCTCCGGCGCTGCATTCGCTCTAAGGCAGCAACTCTACCGCTGCGCCACCGTGCTGCCCCGAATAGAACACGGAGGGAAACCATTTGGCCCATTGTGTCTGTTTGTTTTTTTGGTAGAGGTATCTAATTAATCCCACCGCACGTTGTGTCCAATACACTGTCAATTCTTACCATTCAATTATCCTTTTTTAAAGGTTACTACTGAATCTGCTCTCGATTCCCTTTCAATACATTGCAAATCACAAATCCTTGCTGGTGTAAAAAATCATGTTAAAATCTGCCATCATTTCATGTTACTTGTTGCAAAAGAATTAAATCTGTGCATTTGATTTCTGACTTTTCTGCCACTTGAAAGAGATTATCCTTATTTACCCTATAATTATTTACCCTACCCAGTCCAAGACAAATACTGACCTCCCCACCATTGAAGGGATCTACAGTACATCCTGCCTCAAAAGCGTAGCCAGCATCATCAAGGACCCACACCACCCTAGTAACATTCTCATTTCACTCCTGCCATCAGGAAGACGTTTTGGGAGTCTGAAAACATTACCTCCAGGTTCAGGAACAGCTTCTTCCCAACAACCATCAGGCTGCTGAACACTACAAACACTGTCAACTTCAAACTATGAACTGTCCTGGTTGCACAAAGGACTTCAGGCTTTTGTATTGTTTCGCACTATATTGGTTTTTTAAAAATTTATTGATCATTTTTGTTGGTTATTATATTATATTGAATATACTGTGTTTACAAACCTGTTGTGGTGCTGCACGTAAGAATTTCATCGTTCTGCCATGGTATTCTGACAATTGAAAACTCTTTACATTTTCTTGACATTCAGAATTTTGTATATCTTTCTCAAACTTTCTCAAACAACTATGGTACCATATCTATGGAACCATTCTAGTATATTTCTCTTACACTCTCCAAACTGAATCAAACAAAAATACTCTAATTTAAGTCTAATCAGTGATTTATATGTTTAAGATAATTTACTTTTTCACAGTGTTTTCAGCAACTCAAATATCTCGAACTCAAATTTGAACTGACATCAAGTATCCTCGGAAAATTCAGAAACCTTGTGACTAATCCAGAACAGAAATGTTTGCTGCTCCCTTCCCATCCACTCCTCCTCAAACGTTTACATTTTTTTGGTGATTCCAGTGCCAATGGGAAGTACAATCCAAAAACGGGTCTGAATAAAGTTCAATTTTTGATGGAAGAGGATTCGGATGTTTATTCCCAATTCCTTTGCATGGGATACCGAAAAATCCTTTAAAATTTCACTCAAAAATGAAATGCTGCAAGGTTTCTCCAAATCTACAAGATGTCTGGATAGGCAGCCATGCCCTCCACCATACATGGTCACAGCCCTCATTCTTGTGTTCAGGGGGAAAAAATCAAGAATTTGAGAAAAGGGTGTGGCTAAATGTCAAAAAATGCACTGAAAAATCCCTCTCTAATCCTGTCCGACAATTGAAACCAGTCTAAATCACATGAACCAAGCATATCATAATATTTGTAGTTATGATAAAGATTTTTTTACCTGAAACATGACCCCTGTTTTTCTTTCCATAGTTGCTGCCTGACCTGCTGTGTATTTCCAACACTTTTTATTATTATTTATTTCACTCATATTGATCATAATAAACTAAATAACTATATAGCATTCCTGGTTTTGAAATTCTTAATAAAAGGTTGAATTTAAAGCTTATTGAAGTAGATCATTTTGTAACACCCTAAAATCATAAAATATCAATAAAACACAACAAATAACAACAAATAACAAAGTGCTGGCAGATGTCAGAAGGCTACACAGCATCTGTCGAGGGAAAAGGACAGATTGGGTTTCAGGTCAGGACCATTCTTCAGACTGAATGGTGTTTTGGACATGGAGACTGGTGCAATGTAAGGTGAAGACCAGGGGTACACTATCCTTGTGCTGTCTGGAGGGACGGGGATCGAGAGCAGAACTGCAGGAAATGGAGGAGACATGGGTGAAGATTTCATCTACAACTTCTAGGGACCCATGAAAATGCACATGGCACACCTTTGACTTGAAGAGAGTAAGAGGAATCTAAAGAACAGTTGTTAAGAGTGAGGACAGGTTCCATTGGCCAGAGAAGAGTGTTAGCTGAGGTGAACTGATAGATCATTATATTAAGAAATGAAGGGCACTGAGGCCTTCCAGATTGGGGAATGGAGATATAAAGGGACCCATGGTAAAGATGAGGCAGTTTGAGGGTCGTGGAATGTGGTTCTTGAGTGTGGAGAGTGGGTGAGGTAACCCTGATGTACATGGGTAGGAACGGCACAAGGGGGAAACAAGATAGAGCTGACGGTTGAAGGTTCCTTTCAATGTTTGATTAAAACTCGTGTCCGAGAGAGGGGGAGGGTGAGGCCGAGCCGGACGCGCAGGCCCCGGCAGTGCCTGAATGAGCATCAATGAGGCAAGTGTTTGGTGCCTCTCAGACTCCTTATTCCATTTTGCAAAATGCTAACCCTGCTCGTTACTTGATATTTGACCAGTTAGTTAACAATCGACTGCAAATTTATTATTTCACTTATCTGCAATCAGTTTCATAATAGTCAGATAAGTTCAGCGTGGAAAAAGGAGCCCGAAACAATGGGCCTGCAGCCACAGTCCTGTTTGTGAGTAGTATTATCAATAATGCACAATTATGAATAATACAGAAGTATCAATGGATTACAGGTACAATGGCAAGCTCCTTCATTGTCCTCATATAATACATAAACTGTTTTGTGTTAACTCTTTTTAAGACAACAAACGTTATCCATCTGGTTAAATGGTATATAAAAACAAAAACAATTGCAAATCCTCTAAACCTGGTAAAAATCTTTACAGCTCTCTAGGTGTAACCAAAACGATGGGATTTTCTGTGGAGTGTTGTCGTGGAGGGGAGATGTGAGGGGGAATAAGGGTTCAAATTTGGTGTGAATTTCGCCTTTGTTGCAGGTTTGACGGGAGCTGCGACGTTTGTCCCTCTGCGCGTTCACTTGCGCTTCAACCAACCGTGACTATCAGAATCCCGCCTTCGTGCCGCAGCGATTGGTGGAAAGCGGCGCCGCCCAGAGCTGCGCTGGTACCGGTTGGCCATCGTCGCTGTCACTCAGAAAGTAAAGTTAGGCTGAGGCGAGCGCAAGCCGGGAGCCGGTGGCGAGGCGGCCATTGCATTGTGTGAGGGAGGTGACGGGCTTTGGACGCTGCTTGTAACGGTGGATGAAGAGACCATCCGACACAAAGATAACGGGTTTTATTTCTAAATTAAGATACGTTGAAGTGAGAATAGGCAGATGTCAGATTTTGACGATTTTGAGAAACAGCTGTTGGAGAACCGGCAAGGTGAGAGGGTGGGCCCGAGAGACGAGGCGTTTTGTTTGGAGTTGTCCCTTTTAATTAGATGATGGTGTCGGGAAATGGCGGTTGAAGGTTCCTTTCAATGTTTGGTTAAAACTCGTGTCCGAGAGAGGGGGAGGGTGAGGCCGGGCGGGACGCGCAGGCCCTGGCAGTGCCTGAATGAGCATCAATGAGACAAGTGTTTGCTGTCTCTCAGACTCCTTATTCCATTTTGCAAAATCCTAACCCTGCTCGTTACTTGATATTTGGCCAATTAGTTAACAATCAACTGCAAATTTATTATTTCACTTATCTGCAATCAGTTTCATAATAGTGGGAGAAACGTTCAAAGTAAACTATCAGATTGTCCACAAATCATGATGGTTGGGCATTTGGCTCATCCGTTATTTCAAAATATGAGCTAGAGGCCCAGCAGTGTGTAGCAAAAGGAACTGCAGATGCTGGCTTCCAAACAAAAACAAAGTGCTGGAGTAACTTAGCGGGCCAGCAGCATCTATGGAGTAGTCACAGAAAGCTAGAGTAACTCAGCAGGACAGGCAGCATCTCTGGAGAGAAGGAATGGGTGACGTTTTGGGTCGAGACCCTTCTTCAGACTGATGGGGGTGGAAGAGAGGACAGGCAGGGCAAAGCCTGCCAAGTGATAAGTATATACACAAAGTACTGGAGTAACTCGGCAGTCTGAAGAAGGGTCTCGACCCGAAACGTCACCCATTCCTTCTCTCCCGAGATGCTGCCTGACCTGCTGAGTTACTCCAGCACTTTGTGAATAAATACCTTCGATTTGTACCAGCATCTGCAGTTATTTTCTTATACGATAAGTATATACAGGTGGAAGGTGGGGGTGATAGAAATAACTAACCAAGTGACACATGAAGTGGAAGACGGAAGAAAGAGTACAAGCAGGGTGTACAGCCAGATACATTGAGCTGGTTATGTGGCCAATGCTGGAATCAAGCATGCCATGGGGTCAGTTGGTGCTCAGGATCTGTAGTAATGAAAGGCACAAAATGTTGGGAGTAACTCAGCAGGACAGGCAGCATCTCTGGAGAGAAGGAATGGGTGATGTTTCAGGCCAAGACCCTTCTTCAGACTGATGTCAGGGGAGTGGGCAGTACAGACAAGGAAGTGTAAGGTGTGAAAACAGGACAAAGGGAATGAAGGTCAATGAAAATGTAGAATAGATCATTGTTAGTTGGGAGAAGGTAACAACAAAGCAAACTGAGATAAACTAGTCAGAGACAGTGAGACCGGTCGGAGAACTGGGAAGGGGGAGGGGATGGAGAGAGAGGGAAAGCAAGGGTTACTTGAAGTTAGAGAAGTAAATATGTTCATACTGCTGGAGTGTAACCCCATCTGTCGTGATGATATATTTTCAGCTCCATTTAAACATCTCAAGATTCACTGGAAAATGTATTAAACTACTGTGCAATATGTTTTAAGAAAATTAGATTAAAAAATGGTTACATATGAAATAGGAGTGACATCCAATAGTCTGGAATATCTGTCTGGCACTTCATCCTGAGGGTTGCTGTATTATTGGAGTTTTCCTGTAGTTTGCAACAAAATTAGATTTAGGCTCATTGTCACTTGTACATGGCTGTTCTCCACCACATCTCACAAAATACTGCTGACTGCTACATTAGGGCAGACACCCAAATTCCAGGGGGAAAACACACTTCACTGACTACAATCAGTCCACAGGAACGAAGAATTTACCACTTTGCAAACTTTCTAAATTTTAGGCATTCATAAAGAAATTTGTCCCGCTTGTGTCACTGCAGAGACCTCTTTGGTAATCAAGATTCATAGAACAGTACAGCACAAGAGCAGACCCTTCAGCCCACAATGTATGTGCCAAACATGGTGCCAAGACCATCACACAACCCATATCCCTCCATTACCTGCATATTCGCATACAAAAGTCTTTTAGATGCCACTAATGTATCTGCTTAAACCACCACCCTCTTCAGCATGTTCCACTCACCACCCTTTGTTAAAAACTTGCCCTGCACATCTCTTTTAAACTATGCCCTCTAGTATTTGATTTTTTCATCCTGGGAAAAAGATTCTGACTACCTTATCTATGCCTCTTATAATTTTATACACTTCTATCAGATCTCCCAGCAACCTCTTCCAGACAAAACAATCCAAGTCTGTCCAACCTCTCTCTGAAGCTAATACCCCTTAATCCAAACATCATTTTGTAAACCTCCTCTGCATCCTTTCCAAAGCTTTCACATCCTTACTGTAATGGGCCGTCAAGAAGTGCATGCAATATTCCAAATGTGGCCTAACTTATGAATCCTTAAATATAGTCAAGCCAAACTCGTACAATAGGTGAAGCAAAGAAAAAGATAAGAGCGCAATATATTGTTGGCATCTTTGTCGCTCAACAGTTTCAGAGACAGTCCAATGTCCAATGAGATATAGGAGAATTGGACTGTGCCCTAGTTTATGAAAGGATTGTTCAGAAGCCTGTTAAGAGGTAAAGATTAACCTTTTTTATGTATTTTAGAAATTTCAAGGTTTAAACGCCACATGCTTTCTACAGCTAAATTCTTGGTCAAAAACATTCAACTGTCCCTCCACAATCTCAATAATATTTGGGAGAGAGTGGTCTCAGTTTCAACAATCTGGGGAAGTCTGTTTTGAATCACCCATGATCTCGCACATTATGTTTTGATGTTTTGAATTCTCCAACGCTGTTTCATTGTTAATAGTTTTGGTGTTTGAATCCAAGCCACTCATAATTTGCATTCTTAATTGGAAGAACAAAATGGCGTAACTCCAAGTTTGTTGCTGATGCATAACTAAGTGGAATTGAGTAAGGAGGAAGATGCAAAGATAATTCAACGGAGCGCTGACAATTTGAGTGGGCAAGAACACTACAAAAATATAATGTGGAAAAAGGTGAAGTTATTCATTTTGGTGCACAAAGCAAAAAAAAAGTTTTATTTGTATTATGAGAGATTAGGTAACATTGATGTTCAAAAGCTCCAGTGTGCCCTTGTACACCAGTCACTGAAACCCAAATGGGCAGGAGCTGGAAGGAATTTGGAAAGCAAAAGATTCAATGGCCTTAATTACAAGCTTTGAATAAAGGACTGAATCTCTTACTGCAATTGTATAGGGTTTTGGTAAGAATGCACCTGGAGTATAATGTACATCTTTGGGGCCTCCGTTTAAAAAAGGATATACTTGCAATAGAGACAGTGTAGACTATGAACAATAGCTTTGCCAGGTGAGGGGAGATCAAATAGGCTACAGATCTGTACTTACCAAAGCCTTGAAAAATTAGTGATCATAGAGTCAGCACCGAAACAGGGTCTTCACCCCAACTCATCCATGCCATCCAAGATGCCTCATCTAAGTTAGTCCCATTTACTGATATTTGCCTCACACACTTCAAAATCTTTCCTATCCATGTACTTGTCCAAATATCTTTAAAATGTTATTACTGCACTTGCCTCAACTATTTCCTCCGGCAGCTCATTCCATATATCCACCACCCTCTGAGTAGAAAAGGTTGCCCCTCGGATTCCTATTAAATATGTTTTCTCTCGCTTTAAAACCAATACCCTGTAGTTCTTGAGGGTATTGTTCCCAGTTTCCTGAGAAACAAGACTGCGCATTCACCCTCTTATTTCCTTCTTCATTTTATGCACCTCTATCACATCACCCCACAGCCGTCTGCGGTCCAAGGATTAAAGTCCTAGACTTTCCAATCTCTCCCTGTAGCTGAGGCTCTCCAGTCATACCAAGATCCTCATAAATCTTTCCTGCTCCCTTTCCAGCTTAATGGCATCTTTCCTATAGTAGGGTGACCAAATCTGAACACAATAATCCAAATGCGGCCTCACCTACATCTTGTGCAGGGATTTGAGTAAAGAAGTTGGGATGTTAACATAGCATCCCAACTTCTTTACTCAAATCCCTGAGAGATGATGTCATTGAAACTGTCAAAAATTTACAGATCTTGACAGGATAGAACCATAGAAAATAGGTGCAGGAGTAGGCCAGCACCAGCATTCAATATGATCCTGTTCCTGCCTTTTCCCCATATCCTTTGATTCCTTTAGCCCTAAGTGTTAAATCTAACTCTCTCTTGAAAACATCCAGTTAAATGTCCTCCACTGCTTTCTGTGGCAGAGAATTCCACAGATTTACAACTCTCTGGGTAAAGAAGGTTTTCCTCATGTCCTAAATGGCCTGCCCCTTATTCTTAAACTGTGACCCCTGGTTCTGGACTCCCCCAACATTGGGAACATTTTTCCCACATCCAACCTGTCCAATCTTTAGTTTAGAGATACAGCGCAGAAACAGGCCCTTTTGGCCCACCGGTCTGCGCCGACCAGCGATCCCCACACATTAACACTATCCTATACCTATTGGAGACAGTTTTTACATTTACCAAGCCTATTAACCTACATTTATATATATATATATTCCTTTATTCGTCCCACACCGGGGAAATACCAGTACGCCTTTGGATTGTGGGAGGAAACTGAAGATTTTGGAGAAAACCCACGCAGGTCACGGGGAGAACGTACAAACTCCTCACAAACAGCACCTGTAATCGGGTTCGAACCCGGGTCTCCGGCGCTACATTCGCTGTAACGCTGTAAGGCAGCAACTCTTCAAATCCTTTAAGAATTTTGTATGTTTCTATGATACCCTCTGATCCTTCTAAATTTCAGTGAATACAAGCCCAATCAACCCATTCTTTCATCATATGTCAGTCCCGCCATCCTGGGAATTAATCTGGTGAACCTACGCTGCACTCCCTCAATAGCAATAATGTCCTTCCTCAATTTAGGAGACCAAAACTGCACACAATACTCCAGGTGCCGTCTCACCGGGGCCCTGTACAACTGCAGTAGGACCTCCTTGCTCCTAAACTCAAATCCTCTCGCAATGAAGGCCAACATTCCATAAGCTTTCTTCACTTCCTGATATACCAGCATGCTTACTTTCAGTGACTGATGTACAAGGACACCCGAGTCTCATTGCACCTCCCCTTTTCCTAATCTGCCTTCCTGTTCTTGCCACCAAAGTGGATAACCTCACATTTATCCACATTATACTGCATCTGCCCACTCACCCAACCTCATAGCATCCTCGCTGCTCACAATGCCACCCAGCTTTGGGTCATCTGCAAACTTGGAGATGTTACATTTAATTCCCTTGTCTAAATCGTTACTATATATATTGTAAATAACTGGGGTCCCAGCACTGAGCCTTGTGACACCCCACTAGTCACTAGGATGCAGGGAGGTGGTTTTTCCCTGGCCAAGGAGTTGGGATTCGGGGTTCTTTTTCAGTATGAGGCTGTGACCATTTTAGACCGGGGGTGAGAAATTTCTTCACATAGAGCGTAGTGAGTCTTTGGAATTCTCCACGCTGGAACATTGTGGAGGCTATCCTTTGAGATTATTCAAAAATTGAGAGAGATAAATTTCTGGATATTAAGGTAGCTGAGAATTTGGAAAGTTGCGCAGGAAAATTGAGCTGAAGTGGATGATCAACAACAATCCTGCAGAAAGGCGGAGCAAAACTCAAAAGACTAAATGGTTTACTTCTGCAAATTCTTTTCAAATTGTTATAATAAACCATGTATGGTCCTTTTCTAATCCAAGTAAAATCCAGGTAAACTTGTGTTACTCTGCCCAAGACCAGTCTACCGTTTCTGAGCCACAGACGCACAGACGTACAGGTATGTAGGTTAATTGGCTGGGTAAATGTAAAAATTGTCCCTAGTGGGTGTAGGATAGTGTTAATGTGCGGGGATCGCTGGGCGGCACGGACTTGGAGGGCCGAAAAGGCCTGTTTCCGGCTGTATATATATATGATATATGATAATTGCAGGTGTTCATTTACAAAAAAGGACACCGTGCTTGAGTAACCCAGTGGGTCAGACAACATCTTTTAGGAAGGAGATGACGAGAAATTTCTTTAGTCAGAGGGTGGTGAATCTGCGGCATTCTCTGCCACAGAAGGCTTAAGAGGCCAAGTTAGTGAATATTTTTAAGGCAGAGGTAGATAGATTTTTGATTAGTACAGGTTTCAGAAGTTATGGGGAGAATGGGGTTAGGAGGGAGAGATAGATCAACCATGATTGAATGGTGGAATAGACTTGATGGGCTGAACGGCCTAATTCTACTCCTATAACTTATGACATCTCTGGAGAACATAGATAGATGACTTTACGGGTTAGGACCCTTCTTTGTACTAATTATATTAGGGGGGTAGGAAGCGGGAAGAGAGGTGGGGGAACCTGGTAGGTGATAGGTGGATAAAGATGAGGGAGGTTTTGAATGACAAATGATTGGCTTCATATTTCACACGTCGTCTTATCTCATACCTTATTGTCTTTTCATCTCTGGCTTTTTTCCAACGATCTACCAATCAAAACACCCCTTATCTGTATCCACCTATCACGCCGTTGTGTTTGGCTGCCTGTCGTCGCTCACCTAGAGATCCTACTGTATGTTTCTTTTTTTTTTCCTTCGTACCTAATCAGATGTACAGCACTTTGGTCAACGTGGGTTGTTTTTAAATGTGTTATACAAATAAAATTGACTTGACTTGACTTGAAATAAAGCAAATGCAGATGCTGGTTTACACCAAAGATATAGACAAAATGCTGGAGTAATTCAGTGGGTCAAGCTGAGAAAATGGATAGTGACATTTTGGGTTGGGACCCTTCGTCAAATTGATTGTAGTGGGGCAAAAAGCTGGAAGTGATGAAGACAACGGGACAATTTGGGACTGGCAACAGATGACTTCAGGCAAGGAGGTTCCCTGATAAGCTCATTGTTGGCGAGGGACAGTGTGAGCCCAAGAGGGATACATAGTTGTGTACTGTGGAACAAGTTAACTAACTTTTAGTGGGGGTTGGGGCAGCGCAAGAGCTGGGATGAGGGAGGTTTTGTAACGGATACCTAAAATTGGAGAATTCAACTTGCAGACCATCAGGTTGTAGGCTATCCAAGCAAAATGGCAGGTGCTGTTCCTCCGATTTGCGTGTGGCCTCAGCTGTACTGCAAATTAGTTCTCATCTGGTGTAACATACTTTGAACCAATTTAAATTGCATTTTCTCACGGTCAGCGTCACCATTTGATTAGATGTCTCATTGTCATACAGCCTGAATAGTGGGAGTAAAGTGTCAATGTAGGTTTTATGCCTTTCTCAACATCCTGTTTCGATATTCAGTGTTATTTCATTAATCATATTTTCAGAGAGTTGTGATTCTCTTCCAAATAGCATCACAACATTTGAGTCCTAAGTAGACGGGTGTGATCCTCACCTGAAGATTGTCTAGACACTGTTAGTGACATTTTGGAAGGGTCTCGACCAGAAACGTCACCCATTCCTTCTCTCCAGAGATGCTGCCTGTCCCGCTGAGTTACTCCAGCATTTTGTGTGTGCAATAGATCTACCTTGGTTTATTGCTTGGATTCGGTAATCATAAGTGATAGTTTGGTCCAATAATTTGGGGTTTATGCAATAATATACAAAAATAGCACATGTCCTTGTCCCACAAAAAAATAGATTGAATGCTATTGAACTAAATGCTCCTCCATTAATCTACCAGCAAAGTACTGGAAGATCTCAACGGCACTGCTGTCGGGTGGTACTTAATCGTCAATAACATGTTCACTAATGTAATTTTGGATTCTGCCAAGGGAATATCACAGCCTTGATCCAAATGTTGAATTCCAGAGAAGAAAATCACTGTCTTGACTATCGGGGAAATACTTTCAGCTGCCCAGGGGCAGCACAGTGGCGCAGACACCCAGGTTCAATCCTGACTACGGGTGCTGTCTGTATGGAGTTGGTATGTTCTCCCTGTGACCACTTGGGGTTTCTCCGGTTTCCTCCCACATTTCAAAGACATGCAGGTTTTGTAGATTAATTGGCTTCTGTAAATTGTCCCTAACGGGAAGGATAGAACTAGTGTTGGGGTGATTGTTGGTTGGTGGCGACTAGATGGGCCGAATGCCTGTTTCCATGCTGTATTTCTAAACTAAAATGCACCACTAAGTGTGACTGAAGGACTTACTGAAGTCAGTGGGAATAGAGTACAATCCCTCTGTTAGCTGGAGTTTTTGGTCACATAAAGGAAAATCTTGATAAATCAGCATGCCTCAAAGAAAAAGATCCCAAATTGCTAAAAGATATGTGAGGAAATTGTAGAGTCTCTGACGTGTATTCTTTTCAATCTTTCCTGGCCAAAGGAATAATGCCAGAGGTTTAGAGGACTGCTGGTGTTGTATTATGGCGTGTCCTTTGTCTCTCCAATTTTTAAAGGTTAGCACAGCCAATTCAACTTCAGTGTTGACGAAAACCAGTGCAATTAATTTTGATAAACAATATATGCCTTCATTTAAAAAGGCACTGATTAACCAAAGATACTCCGCATGGATTTAATGGAATGACCTGACTGAATTTTTGCGGCAATAACAATAGCCAATTAAGGGATGTTGGAGGTCTGTCTCTGTTTCCTCAACATGGAAAGCCTCTATCAAGTTGTATTGTGCAGGTTCATTGCGATTCCTATTCCTTCACTGGCAATCTACAGTACAACTCTGAACTTCTTATCATGTCCACAACATGCTAGATATTATGTTTCAGCCAAAACTGAACACAACTCATAGCAATATGATTGTTCTCTGCGAGGTCCTCAACTTTGTATTCGTGCTCCAATAGAGGAAATCTCAATAGGTGCTCCATAGTTTCCGGTTCAGTGCCACATATGCAAATGACGTCTCCATGTCAATATAACCCCACTTCTTGAGAGTCGTTTTACAACGACCAGTACCAGCTCACAGTCTGTTGAGGCATTTCCATTCAGCCCAGCTTGATTCGGCACCAGGAGGAAGTTCTTCTTTGGCACTTATGGACCTGGATGTTGTTGATGGGAGATTGGCTAGTCTCACTTCCCACAATGCAACTCTAACTCTGATTATCAGGCACATTGGGATTTAGAGAATTTTCACCCCTCATTCGGAAGTTTTGAGTCGTGAACTCTCCAGTGGAACAAACAAAATGACAAAATTTGGTTTCATTTTGTGAGCTAATGTTAATTTCCATTCTGCAAAAGTATTTCCCAATTATAATTAGCGTTTCATTGAATAATATCTGAATGCCCCACGTTGCTTTTTCTAGAACGCGAAAGGGAGCGTCACAAGAAGAAGAGTCGAAGCGTTTCCAGAAGTAAAAGTCGGGATAATAAAAAACGGAGAAGTCGAAGCAAAGATAAACGCAGCCGCAGTCGAGACAAAAGAAGTAAAAGTCGAGGAGGGAGAAGTCGAAGCAAAGATAAGCGAAGCACTTCACAAGAACGAAAGCGACACAGGTAATTTAAAAAAAAATCTGAAACATTTGCACGCTAAGAGTGTTAATACAGAATCTTTACAAAGAACGTGTGTTCCCACAAACAGAATAAGAGATTTTCGTATTGCCATCAGATGTCCCACTGCTGCATGAAAGTGTGCTGGAAGTGATTTGGCTGCAGAGACCAGTATGAAATTAAAATATGTTCACCAATAAACTATACTTGATTTATTTTCTACCTGTGAGGTAGTTTTCTAGTGAATAAAACTCACTGCAACATGCTGCAGATAATCCTTTAGACTTTAGAGCTACAGTGTGGAAACAGGCCCTTTGGTCCTCTGAGTCTGTGCCATAATGCAGTAATCGCCCCATATAGTAGCACTATCTTACACGTTAGAGATAATTTATAACTTTTACCAAAGCCACTGAACCTAAAAACCTGTGTCTTTGGAGTGTGGGTTAAAAACAAAAGTACCCAGAGCAAACCCACGCGGTCACAGGGAGAATGTACAAGCTCTGGGACAGATAGCACTCGTAGTCTCGGGTCTCTGGCGATGTAAGGCAGCCACTATACCGCTGTGCCACTGTACCTGCGCCATTAAACTAAAACTGTCTGTGCTTGTCACTCAGTGCCGGCACAGAGTGTTTTTTGTGTAGTTTCCAGTTACGCTCACACCTTTAATTCCACTCAATTGAGTATAATTTCAGGAAACTAGGTGTCTGATCGATGATTATCTGCCCCTTCCCTAATATGTAGTTATGACTTTCAACATCTCGGATCACAATAACCGTCGTCATCCTTCTGGGGGACTAGCTCAGAAAAGATTGAATATTATTGGGCAATTTCATTGGTCTGTCACAACAAGCTTGACAATTTCAGTGAAAGCATTGTTCATATTCTATCTTCAAGATTAAAATCCACAGAATTTTACAGCACCATGGGGAAACATTTCAACCCACCTTGATTGCTTTACAGCAGTATCTAATTCCACTACTTTGCCTTATTTCATGTTTATTTCTGGGGACAATAACAGCATCCCACAGTTTAATGGTTCCAATTACATAGTAGGTTACAAATTCTGATAAATTGGGAGGCTTTCTGTCACATCTGTGAGCCCTCCAGCAGGTTTTGACTCTTCAATTAACACTGCAAACCTTTGATAAAATATAATGCATTGGTCCATGAGCAATAGATATATTGTCACGCAATTTAGAGTAGATACCTCTAGGCCCTATATCTAGCAAGGCAATAATCTTCTAATTGCAGCAACATGACAGATAACGCCCAGACATTTTTGGTGAATCCAAATGTGATAATGTATTCTAAGACAAGGTTGAGTTGCGTGATGCTGCTAACAGATTATCCAGTTAAGTGCTTTTTCAATTTCATGAAGCAGTTGCCACATTGTTCTTGCTGGTACTTACGGACAGGAGGCCTTTTCTGAAATAGATACAAGTGACTGTAAACGAGCTGCCGATGACTGCAGTGATTGGAGTCATTTGCTGTTTTGAGTCTGATCCTGTCTTTAGCCACCCTTTGGAATGACTGAGGAGAAGCTAGGAGCTGTAAACCAAGGAATTATGGTTGTGAATGCAAAAGCACTTTTGCGAAATTAAGATAACTGATACAATTCTCAGATTGCAGCAAAGCTTCCCAATCTGAAGGACTCTGGTCAAGGTACTGGAAAGCAGGGCTGTGGAGTTAATATCCAAAACACTCCGACTCCAGCAGCACCAAATTTTCTCCGACTCCGACTCCACTGCCCAAAGTTTGGAAATTTTAACGTTTTTAGCTGTATCTACGACTTAAATTCATTCCCTAAAGATACTTGGAAAAAGAGTGTGTGATAGTAAATATAGGTGAGTTTACATTATTTGATTGGAAAGTACCAAATACCCGATTCTGTCAACCTAAATCTGTAGATTTTGTGACTTTTAATTCTTGGGGAGGTTTTTGTACATTCCTATCCTAATTGTAAGGTTATTTGAGCTCTTATTGAACAAAATATGCTTTTTTTTCCAATTTGTAGTCTACAGAATATACATGATATTACAAATGAATGATTGGTGTGTGGTATAACCTCTGATATAGGTACCACACATTTCTCTGAGAACGAATTCTGTTTGTTTTGTCATTATAGTCGGTCTCCTCGTCGTTCTCGGAGAAAGAAGCCCTATAGATACTGGGATGTTCCTCCGCCGGGTTTTGAGCACATTACTCCAATGCAGTACAAGGCAATGCAAGGTAAATTCTTCCAGTTTTTATTATGTCTGGTTTAATGAGAACTAGTTCCAGACCATTACCTGATGCACTCAGACTACATCCATATTGTACTAAGAAAAATAATCTGCCTCTACCTTTGTTTTTCTTTAGCTGCGGGACAGATCCCAGCCACAGCATTGTTGGCAACCACTACAGTTGGTGGTGTGACGATCACACCCACGCAAGTTCCAATCATTGGCAGTCAGATGACCAGGCAAGCTAGGCGACTCTATGTCGGCAACATCCCCTTTGGTGTCACGGAGGCAAGTGCAAATGTTCTAAATGTGCTAATATCTTTTGGTTTATAATGTAGCAGTCAAATATTCTACCCGTGTGTTTGCTAGACACTTCTCTGATTTCATTCTCATTTAACTGAATTGGACTATGGAATTTAAAGGTTGCGAATACCAGTGATTGGAAAAAGGCAAGGATGCATTGTGGCTTCTTTCACGTTTAAGTTGAATCTAAGGACCACAAAACTATTAGGGGACGAAATAATTTTATTTATTGGAATTTATTGTGACTTTGGGATGTTCCAAAGTGCTGTATAGTCAATGAGTGCTTCTGATGTGTATTGGCTATTGAAACTCAAGACATTAAGTAGCCAATTTGTGCACAGTAAGCTTTTGCAATCAGAAACCTGATCAGAGAATCAAATTTATCATGGTGACCATTCTGTATGTGTGACTAGAACATCAAACAGTACATCACAGAAACAGGCAGTTCGGCCCACAATGTCTGTGCCAAACATGATGCCAATTTAAACTAATCCTGCCTGCATGTAATCTATATCCTTTCATTCCCTGCCTGTCTGGATGACTATTGCATACCTTGGCAAGGTATGCAAGCAAAGAATTCTGCTGTGACTTGTCACATGTGACAAAGCATTAATTAATTCTGCTCATGTGAGTGTCTAAAAATGCCTCAAACATTGCTTTTGTGTCTGCTTCTACCAACTACCCTGGCAGCTTTTCCTTGACCTCTGACTGCTCGCTCTCCCATTTCTATGCCCACTCAGAGACGTCCATGAACCTGGCACCCGGAGAGCAACACACCATCTGGAAGTCTTGCTTGTGGCAACAGAAATGCCTGCCTGACGCCTTGACTATTGAGTCCCCTATCAAGATTGCTAGCTTAGTCTTTGACCCACCCAACTGAGCAACCGAGCCAGTTGAGATGGTCGCTACTGACCTGGTTGCTGTTGTCACTTTTTCCTGAGACATCTTTTCTTTCTACATTTCCCCCCCCCACAAAAAAAGACCATAGGCTCCAAAACAGTATTACTTGTTTGAAAGGGGAGCAGCCACAAAGATTCCTATAGCACCTGGCAGTCATCCATCTCTCTGTCTAAATTGTAATGTGATTACCTCTGAAACTCTTATCTATAACACTCACTGCCTCCTGTATGCTCATTAAGTCCAACTACTGCTGCAAACAATTCATGCGATCTGAGAAGAGCTGCAGTTGAACACTTCCCGCAGACGGAGTCATCAGAGACATTAGACTCGTCTCCCAGCATACCGCTCCTCAAACTGCCATGCCTGCCCCATTAGGAACTCATGAATAAAGGAAGAGGAAAGTCTTAACTTGCCAGGAAATGGAAATGCTTTAGTTGTTCTATTTCTGAGCTATTTGTCTGTTGCATTTTAGATGTGATTCTTCATTTGCTCAAGATACCTTTTTAAATGGTGAAGATTTTGGTTTTCCTCTAAACTTCCAGTCAGTTCTACTGTTTCACTAGTCATGGGCATTTCATTTGAGGATTGGTGCTGGGATGGATGCTTGTAATCCTAAGTGAATTATGTGGATGGCAAGATCTATGAGTTTATGGATCGAATCATACAGCGTGGAGACAGGCCCTTTGACACAAGGATTTGTGGAGCTGTGAATAGTGTGGAAGGTAGTCTTAAATTACAGAGTGATATTGAAGTTTTGATGAAATGGGGTGAAAAAATGGCAGATTTTAATCCAGACAAATATGATATGTATTCTGGAAGTGCTAATGAGGCTAGAGTATACAGCAATGGTAGGTGTATTGGGGAACACAGGAAGCTCAGTATAGATCCTTGAAGGTGGCAATGTAGGTAGACAATGTGGTTAGGAAGGCACACGGGCTGCTGACCGTTTGTGGGGACATTGAATACAGAAGTAGGGAGGTTCTGCTCTAATTTTTATAGAACCTCAGTCATGTCTTGGCTGGAGTACTACATGCAATTGGGGTGTAGAAAGGGTTTGTTGGCTCTGGAGAGAGTTCAGAAGAAATTCACCATGCTGTTTATGATTCAAAGATGATTAATTTTTGTTTGTCAGAATTAATTCAGGGATAAAAATTGGCCACAGTAAATTTCTGAGTCCTTTTCAATAATGACATGGGATATTTTGTATTCACATAAAGGTAGGCAAGGCATAGTTAGGACTGTGGCTCTAACAACACTGCTGATCAGTTCTATCAGTTCTCTGCTGATTAATGTGCTTAAGTCGTGGGCTTGGAACTTTTGACTTTTAACTTGGAGGAAAGAGGATTTTAGTTGCTGGGTAAGTTTGAAGAGAGATTTGTTTTATGTAAAGAATTTCAAATCCATAGCCTTGAGGTCAAGGAGCCAGTATAGGTCAGTGATGTGACTTGATACTTTTAAAGAAATTGATCCTGTGAGTCAGTGTCATGATCCTTCTGTTTCAATTCTGTTTTGCTGTTTGTGGTAATATAACATAATATGGTTAACATTCTTGCCTGAAAAACATCACCGTGATTGTAAGCAGTTTAAAAAAGCTACCGTCCTAAACTTTCTCCAAAAAAAGGTTCTTCCATGGATTATTATGCTGCTCCATCTAGTACTGAGATTGTTAGAATTGACTAGGGTTTTTAGATCCAGTTTTAAAAAAATCTGCCGTGTTCTTTGCTTTGCGTAAGTGAGCATTTTCCTCGTGTCGCTTTCACGCTATCTTGCTCTAAGTAAGGCATCAATGAAGGAGTACCGTGGCATAAGAATAAATCTTTTATTAGCACTTGCCTTTTTGGATGCAGTGGAATTGAAATTGGAATTGTATTGGTATTCAGAACAGGATTACCATTTGAGAAGTTTTCATCATCAGCAGATGCGGACTTGTCCTAAACAACAACTAGCATAGATCCTGGAGTTAGAAAAACTAAATTGTCAAAATGTTTCTTCATTGGGTGAAACTGTATAAATTTAGTAAAAAACTGAGCTGCCATTAATTTGGCATCATGCTTATAACATGTCGGAATGTAAAAATGCATACTCCATTAGTGCATTTCAGTGACTGAATAATCTCTTTTGTCCTTTAGGAAGCCATGGCAGACTTCTTTAATGCTCAGATGCGCCTTGCTGGGTTGTCGCAGGCTCCGGGGAACCCTGTATTGGCTGTGCAGATCAACCAAGATAAAAATTTTGCTTTTCTTGAGGTAAGCTTGTGTCTTCCATTCCTATATAATTTTTTGTCATCTTTGTTAAACGTTCAATTCTTTGAATGGTGTGACATAGTTAATTGAATAAAGCAATATGTTTGATTGGTAAAGATGGTTTGTTTCCAAAGAGAGATGTGATATAGATGTACCACTTTGAATAACTCTTTGAGGATATCTGTATGTCCAATTATAGAACAAAATATACTGAAAACACAGTAACATGGTACATTATGCACACACATTGATAGCTGGTGAAAGAAAATCATAGGTGATGAATTAATAAATTTAAGTTACTAAAGTGGATTTATTCTGTGTGTCTAGTAGAATTGCTTTTTCAATTTTAATGTACGAATTCCATCATTTTCCATCTTGGGTTGTTTATTGCTATATTTGGCTTTAGGAAATAGGCAAACTGTTTCTTAACTCGGTCAGTGCTGATCTTGAACCAGTCACTGCATGAAATGGAAGTGGGAACTGGCTTGATTTGTGATCCAGTTTCTCCTCACTCTGTGGTAGTTTAAGAGGACAAAGTTGGTGCTGCATTTCTTTAATGGAGAACCTGCTTCATCAAAATATGCAACATTTTGTGCCTCTTTAATTCCATTTGATCTGTTTTATTTTTCTCATGGTATTTCTAATATTATGTTTTCTTAGTTCCGTTCGGTTGATGAAACTACACAAGCCATGGCATTTGATGGCATCATTTTCCAGGGTCAATCTTTGAAGATCCGACGTCCCCATGATTACCAACCTCTGCCAGGCATGTCTGAGCAACCTTCTTTCCATGTTCCAGGTCCGTCAAAAAATGCAACATCTGTGTGCTGGACTTCCTTTGCAGGTTTAAGTATACTGCATGTATCTGATGTAATGCCCAGGACACCAAAATGTTATTTGTATTAGCTATTTATTGGCTAAAATGGAGAAAATTCAATCCCACAAAACAAAATTAAACAATGCAGATACTGTTACAAACAATATGCAAGGAAAGTCAGTGTCAGAATACGCACAGCAGAATTTTAATTCTGTGGATGAAAATCTCAGCCGCTGTCTGCTCGAATGCATGGACATTCTGAGTTGCGACCTGAAAAGAGGAACATTTTATTGTTGACATCAGAAATGATATTTTTGGGTCGGGAAAACATGTTCATTGTTCTTGTTGCAGCAGGTAACTGAAGTTTTTTTTTCGAGGGGTAGAGTTATATTTGCGATGATCAAAACTTGATTCAAGATTGTACTTTTGTACTGAGGCACTCATCACAGGAGGCCATTGATTCTGCCAGCTTCCATTTTAGAAGAAGGTATGGTGCAAATGCCAAACTTGAGTGCCCAGAACACTAGCAACACTTAGAGTTGCTTAGTGTCTGCTTTGGGTATGTCAATGCACCCTTAGCCAAGTCATAAGGGAATTTAACTATTTACTCAACTTGGCCCCAACGCTTTTTCTTAAATGATAAGAAATTACATGAATTACATTCAGTTATAATACTAAATGGGTTCAGATAATGTTTAATTTTATAATGCAAAAGTCATTGGCCTCTATTATTTAAGGTTTGCAATTAAACAAAAACAAACTGTTAGTCTTATGGAGGGGGATGGGGTGGTTGGGAGATTACTCTGAGAAGAATTCACCTTCACTTTTGCTCCATTTTTTTTGTTTTATTTCTCTTTTTTTCCATTAGAAATATATTTTTCTCGACTTTTTCTTCATTTTAATCTTTCCATCCTCACCGGTTCTTAATCCCTGCGTCTGTTAAAGTTCACTCACATGTGAATTTTGGAAACCTGCAGAGTCTTTATGTTCCGGGTTGGAGCAGCTGGCGCAGCAAGATTCTACGCCAGCCTGGGACCGTGTACATGTTACTAGGGCCACATTCGCAATACTGTAAGTTAGAAGGTTTTTCCAGTTATGCTTCTGCTTGCCTCTGACTCAAATGTGGCTTGCTTATTTTATTTTGTTTTTCATAGAAAGGGGTGAGTTCATTCAAACTAAAACTTACAACATGTACTTCCTAAGTGTTCCATGTTTACCGTTTGCCTAGAAAGCAAAACATAAATAAAGTCCATTATCTGAACCCTTCTCGTGTCCCCTCCAACTTAAGATACACATCTTGTACCCCAGCGGTTGGTTTCGTGGACCAGTGATGGCTGACACGATCCGCAAGCATGACTATTATCATATTTTCAGCTGCACTTGTGTACCACATGGAAACCGATTGTCTTGCTCCTTAATGGTAGCTACTTTACATTTCCCTGCAGCATGTCTTCCTACGCAGCAAGTAGCACGGTGATACAAATATTACAAATCCCCTGCTTATCACCCAAAGTGGATGCTTTGTGTGATCCTGATTTTTTAAATGTTTTTTAAGAGATAATTTTGTTATGTTCTTTGTGCTTTTGGTCCAAGTTGTTTAAATTGCCATGTTTGTTTCTCTTGTTTTTCTTTTAGGTGTTGTCTCCACGGTGGTTCCAGATTCTCCGCACAAGCTATTCATTGGCGGTTTGCCCAATTACCTCAATGATGATCAGGTAGCTACGGATACAACCCACTTGGAGAAAGCTGACTATATTGTTCTGCATTTTCTCCTCTTCGATTTCATATATCCAAAGCTGCCTTGATTTGGGCCATTGATCAAACGTGGCTGTTCGCTCGGTTATATTGCAGTTGGTTGACTGTTCAAGAAGAGTCCGCTTTTTCCAATGCAAATTTTGAAGGCTTTTTCTAACCACTTTGATGTTCTTATTAACCAGTGTAATTGGGCTAGTCCTAATGAAAAGCTTTAAAATTAGGCTAAGATAGAAAATCTTTGTGGGCAAAACACTGAACAAGGGACGTCTACTTTGCAATGAAGATGGGTAAATCAGATTGTCATTGCCTGTTTTTGTTTTGTTCTTTCTCCTCCTCAACCCCTTCCCCTCACTTCCTTCCTAAAATTTTTGAATAGGTGAAATTGCTTGTGTGAAAATATTGATTACGTAAAATGGCTGGCTGAGAATTTGTACCTAACTAAACAAAATCGGCATTTTTGTTCAAGCAAACTTCCCTGCTTCCTTTTTGCAGCAAGGGGGAAAAAAAGCAGCTCGGGCCGCTGAAGGGTGACAAAATGCCTTAAAGATCCAGATCTGCAAAACCAGCACCACAAATGAAACCAGAAAGTGAAATCCATTCTGTATCAACATTACCAAATAATTTATATTGTAAGAGGGCCATTCTCCCCCTTTGTAGGAATTTGCTTTATTTCATTCATTTAGGACTATTGGAAGTGGCTTACGATTTTTACATTCAGTGTTTCGATTTTGGTTATAAAATAGAGTAGGTACTTTGAATTGAATTCGGTTCACCAAGTTGGCCTTTTTTACAGTGGTAAAGCTTTTTGTTCTAGCCCCCCTTTTCTTTTCACAGCAGTTCAGTTTTTACAGGTTTTTTATCCCCAAACCGTTGGGCACATAAAGGTGAGATGCAATTACAGTCAATTTCTTTACTACCTTATGATATGCAGTGTTTAAAACACTTTTTCAATAAATTTGTGTAGTTCAAGCTTGGTTTACAATAAAATTGCCTTTGAAGGGTCATATCAAGTTGTTTTCCTAATTAAAAATATCCATGTTTATATAATTTAAACTAAAAGAACACAGCATAGGGGACACACGACTGAAACTGAAAATTAACTTGAATCCAATTGTGTACACTGACCATGATATTAAAATCACTATCTCATTAACAAGTTCAAACTTTTTTGTTGCATACCACAGTCTTGACTACCAGCAAATAAATTGCATAAATAATTTGATATTCCCAAAGAAAAGCTTCGTGCATGCCTGAAATATTTTTTGTAATAAATTAAAATCAGAAAGTGGAGCTGCAGAACCATCAGTCAAATAGATAGGTAAACTAATTATGGGTGATAGTTGTAAGTAGATCTTGAAATTATATCGTAAAACATTCATTTTTACTACTTGTAAAATTTGTTGATTGGCTGATGGAAAGCTAAGGATAGTTTTTTTTTTAAAAGAAACTATTTGTACTATGTAAAATTTGCTGCATCACTATTAATTTCAAGCCTTGATCTATGTACCCTGCATCAATCATTAGATTTTTTCTTCCCAGATTTTTTTTATTCTGAAATGATCGTGGATTCTTTGTACTTGTGGCATCTTTAAGCTGCAATCCGTTTTCAATCTTCATTTGAATTTTTAATAGATATTGAATTATATAACAAAAACTTGATATGATCCATGGTGGCACTTTATTTTATTTTTTTAGCTATTTATATCAATTATCTTAACACTCACCTAAACTGGGCGGAGAAATCAATTGGAGAAACTGATTTTATGAGATCTGTAATTAATATTCGACATTAGAAAGTCTGAAATGCACGGTTTGTTGAGAACAGGGAGTTTTGCTTTCTAATTCTAAATTTGTGAGCCAGTGTTATACTGACTCCTTTGTAGTCACTGCTGGTTGATACTCATGGCTCTTTCATTTTTGTTCCCCCACTTTGTCCCCAGCTAGGGGCCTGTAAGATCGTAAGTCTTGGCGCATAGTTTGTTCAGTAGTACTGATCTACTGCTGCCATGCCAACCTGTAAGACAAGGCAAGTAAGAGCTCATGTCCCGCATTCGGATACCCTCGGAGCCAGTTGCTGTGCACTCCCCTCAACTATAGAACCTGCCCAGCCTACCTGAGAACATTTGCTGGCTTTGAGGGTACACCTAAAAAAGAGAAAACAAATTAATTTGTTCTTGGTATAAATGAATAAACCACTGAAAGTTGTGGTGTAAGTAGTACATATACACCTTTGGTGTATGTGTTTATAGGAGGTAAGACTTTTCCAACCATTTTTCTGTATTTGAGGATTGCTTCAACAGTGTTCTTTCTCCATACGTTTTTATATTTTTGAGCTTAGTGAACTAAAAATGCCATGATTAACCCTTTGACAACCAGGTTTACTTTGTGCTGGTTGGTTTTATGATCGTTTTTTATGACTTTCCAGTTTCATTGTATAAAACAGCAAGAATAAAATGCCCATAGCATAATTAATATAAAATTCTTCAACTAAATTGATGGCTATAGTCCTCAATGGGTTAATCTTTGGAGGCCTCAAAAGAAATGTTTCTTTAAATAAACAAAATTGTGTCTGGAGTCCAGAGTTCCGTAAAAGTATGAATTTACCTAAAATCTTTTTTAATATTTTGGGTGTAGAAGAGAGAGTTGAAGGCATGTGCAGGAGGACAAAATAAATCTAGATTATGTTTGCTTTTCTATTAAGCCATTTATTTTGATAACCCTGGGCTTAATTTGATCCACGGTGAAAACCCTTTGAAATCATATAATTTTGTGAAGTAAAATTGTATTTGTTCTTCATGTCCATGACTTTTGTCTTGCATTTCAAAATTTGTGATCCAATCAGAATAATTATGGAAATACTTCCTTAATAATGAAGTACATCTGGGGCAATGACAATATTGGAAAGAGATTCCATTTTTAAATGGATTCTGAGGACTTGTAGGAATTATTGCTAGTTTACATTTTTGATTGTTGCTTTAATCTGCATTGGTATGTAGTCTGTGTAACTTGAGCAGTAGACAACCTCCCTGTCATTAAGATAATTAAGTTTCAACAATTTTTTTAGCTGGCGTACAGATGGAATATATGCATTCGGTTGAACTGTTGGGAGAAGAATAGCAGCAGCAAACTCTCGAATCAACCTGCTGTTTTGAGGAATCTCATAACTGTCGTAAATGTTGCCGACTGCAGCCATATCTGTTAAAGAACCCAATGTGTTGTTATTTTATTGTTAACCAAGTTGATATAGACTGGAATTAAAACAAACTAGCTTTTACTTCAGAAAAATGCTGTCTGACATGTCTTATGCTGTCTTTACATGATATGGCCATGTGTTTAGAAAAAGATGAGAATAAGCAAGTTATCAGATCTCTGGCCTCCAGTCACATGTTTTCCATGGAGATTCTTCATCTATTGTGAATTTTTGTGGGATTCTCCTTGAGGCATTTAACTTGGCTGAATTAATATTGATGTAAGTTAATGGCTAGATTGCAAAAGGGGAAAACGTGCAGAATATTGGAGCCAGAAGTTTAGAAGTTCTGTTTGTGCATAGGGATGGGGTTAGAGTTGATGAGGGTGACTGTTGCTTAACATTTTCTGATTGTTTGTGTCTCACTAGTCAGAACTGATTGAAATCTAGTCTGATTATATGGTTTCATGTAAACCCTTTTGTGGTCAAAGGATGTTCCTATGCTGCACCTGTAGTCCATGCATATCTTAAAATAGTCCACATTAGGTTTTAAGTTGATTAATCGTAATAAGTTGTCCACAATCAAATTACATATTTTCATATAGGAAATATTTGGCAAAATAATTGTTGCTGGATCGAAGATGTACACCTTTTGGGCTTTACTGCTGTGAATCCTGTACTGTAGTTCACTGTGCTTTGAAAATTACTTCTATGAGATTTAGCTAGTGGAATTGCACCGTCCATTTTGCATTTCCACAATGCACATAGCATTTTAGTTTTTGTTAAATTCAATAATTTAAGTGAGTCATAGAAGAACTTCGTTTTTATTTTAAACTGACTTGCAAATCTTCTTACATAAAGTTGCTTATTTAGCACCAAGAGATTTGTCATGTGCAAGCATGTGGTGGCCAACTCTTGGTTTTATTTTTAGCATTTGGATTATTTTTGTTCAAAATAGAATTACAGGATCGCTGTCCTAACAAATCTAAATGTGTAACATTGTTCGGTGCTGGGTCTTGTTGCTTTGAATAAGCTGGGAATTTTTTCACCTTGATTTCAATTGCTAAGAGCTGACCCAAGGCTTGTTCTTAAACTTCTGATTATCTACATACAACTGAAATTTTAACTAAGCAACAATTCAATTGCAGTCATATCATCGGTAGAAATGGTTTCTTGAATTGGCTGTTCCAACATTCAATGTCGTCTCTGAAAAATTTAAAGCACTTTATGATCCCAAACGTTTAATAGTTACGATTTTTCACATATTTTGATTTTTAACAGATTCTCAATAAATTCTTATTCATTGTTCTGCTGTTGCCTTTGGCTTACAGGTTAAAGAACTTCTGACATCGTTTGGCCCACTGAAAGCTTTTAACCTAGTGAAGGACAGTGCAACATCTCTGTCCAAGGGCTATGCCTTCTGTGAATATGTGGATGTCAATGTTACTGATCAGGTACAAATTATTTGTGTTATTGGAATTGCCACAGGCATTCAAATCAGAGCTGAATTAATATAATCGAAGATCCAATTTTGATTAATTGGATAAATATAAAGTTGAGAGAAACCCTTTGTGTTCCATTCAAAGTCTAGGCCATGGTGCAGTGAACGCGCGGTGAAACAGGTTGTAATTTCATGTTGAGAATTTGAGTGGTTGTGCCCATAATACAACCAGTTTTGTAGAATTCAATTGACTTTGGTCAGGGGTGGTGGCATTTTGGAGATAATTTTCTAATGTAAGTGAGGCCAAATGATGAACAATTGAACCTGGGATGTACCAGTTAAAAAAGGTAAGAAAAATATTTTAAATACGTTTCCATTTAAAACAAATGTCGAGTATATTGAATTTAAGGAATGTATAGTTCCAAGGCTGCAGCTTGCCAATTTTCATGCTGTGTGTGCTTCTCTTACCTTTTTAAATTTTGGATCCTACCTTTTTTAATTTTTGATGGGCACATTCTGCTTCTCTCCAAACTATATACTGTAACTCTTGAAACAGATGGTGCTAACCTTGTGATACTGGGCCTTATTCAGTTTTTGAAATCCCAGCTATTTATACTTGAGAAAATGCATAATAGTTGATGAGCAGGTTCACAGGATACCCATGGATTTTCATTATGTATGTACACCGATCAGCCAAAACATTATGACCACCTGCCAAATATGCTGTTGGTCCTCCGTGTGCCGCCAAAACAGCGCCGACCCGCCGAGGCATGGACTCTACAAGACCCCTGAAGGTGTCCTGTGGTATCTGGCACCAAAACATTAGCAGCAGATCCTTCAAGTCCTGTAAGTTGCGAGGTGGAGCCGCTGTGGATCGGACTTGTCGATCCAGCACATCACACAGATGCTCAATCGGATGGAGGTCCGGAGAATTTGGAGGCCAGGGCAACACCGTGAACACTTCATCATGTTTCTCAAACCATTCCCGAACAATGTGTACAGTGTGGCAGGGCGCATTATCCTGCTGAAAGAGGCCATTGCCATCAGGGAATACCATTGCCATGAAGGGGTGTACCTGGTCAGGAGCAATGTTTAGGTAGGTGACACGTGTCAAATTGACGTCCACATGAATGGCCGGACCCAGGGTTTCCCAGCAGAACATTGCCCAGAGCATCACACTCACTCCACCGGCTTGTCGTTTTCCCACAGTCGGTTCGGACCAGACGGGATAGCCTTCGTTGCCCTCGCGCATCGAAGCCTTGGGTGCCCAACACCTTGTCGCCAGTTCGTGGTTTGTCGCTCCTCGAACCACTATCGGTAGGTACTCGCCACTGCTGACCGTGAACACCCCACAAGCCTTGCCGTTTCAGAGATCCGACCCAGTCGTCTGGCCATATCAATTTGGCCCTTGTCAAAGTCGCTCAGGTCTTTACTTCTGCCCATTTCTCCTGCATCCAACACATCAACTTCAAGAACTGACTGTTCACTTGCTGCCTAATATATCCCACCCCTTGACAGGTGCCATTGTAACAAGATAACCAATGTTATTCACTTCACCTGTCAGTGGTCATAATTTTTTTTGGCTGATCGGTGTTTAATTTATAATTTGTGGGATTATATAGAGATATATTTGTGAACAAAAAATATTTGGGAATAATTATAGGCCATTACAGAACACCTAGCCCTCTAATATGCATTTTGTTTGCTACATCTATTACTAATATAAACTACTGTCATTCTGTGGCCAGTAGTTTTAATTTCTGACGCCATTGTCTGTGAACAATGTCCTCTTGCCAGTCATTCCCGCACTCCTGCACACGCCCATTTTTGTTTCTTCACAACGCTGGCCTGTGTAGATGGTGGCAGATGATATCTCCTGTGGCCCATAGGTAAGAGGACCACCATCCTAAGGAATACCTTAGTCATTGGCTTCTAGGAGAGCTTGGTGAGGCCGGCCGTTTGGTTGTTACAGCCTGGGATCACATTGCATCTCTGGTTGCAGGCTTAAACTTCTGTGGAGACCAACACTCAAGACTGCCAATCTTGAGCATGATGAGTTTCATCAGTTTTCTGCTGGGTCTCCACCGGGGCCTTCAGGTATGTCTACTTCCTACCAGCTGTTCCTTGCAGAGAAGCCCACAGTTTCATTTGTCTGCTGTTGGTAGGTTTAATATAATGAGTATCAGCAGGGAATTGAGATTCAAAGTGGGCAGATGAAAATCTAATGAACTGCTAATGTTTGTGGAAAACTGTAATTTGAGACATGGAACATAATTCATGCTCACGATGCTGTAGTCGGCAGTATCTGTTGCAGCTTGTGATTTTTCAGTCATCAGGTTTTTATCAAATTGAAGATTATCTTGGGAATGCTGATTTGTTGTGTTTAGAGAAATTGTAAACTGGATTATAAAAAAGCAGATTAGTAGCACAAATATCTTCCCCATTATGTACACTTTGAGCCTCATTCTTAAAAATAGAAAACTGATGCAATTCATTTATTTTAACAATTGTTCCCTGCCTGTCCTAAATAATATATTTTCTGTTTAGGCTATTGCAGGATTGAATGGAATGCAGCTTGGGGATAAGAAGCTTATCGTACAGAGGGCCAGTGTTGGTGCAAAGAATGCTAACCCGGTAACTAAATTGTGGTCCAAATGTTCTGTCTTGCAGTTGTGCCTCAGGTTGCTTTCTCCATTGGGCTCTTCCTGCCATCTACATAATTTGTTTCTCCTTTGCTTTAAAATTTTTATTTTGTTTAAATTCAAGGTTTCTAAGGCAAAACCTTTGCTCCTGTGACTGGTTGATCTGATTTTAATCATTTTGGAGAAAATATAAAGGGATAATTAAAGTTGTGTGACAGACTAACAGTTCATCTGGGCACACATGAGACCATCATCGACGATTGTTCTCCTGATGGGTCCTTTCTGTGGGTCTTGAAGGTTGAAGAGGCTGATTCTGGAGCCACAGACTTGATATATCCCTCCAGGTGGACCCTGTGCTTGACATCTTTTAATATTGATACTGCTGCAAGGACAGCCACCACACAGTCCTTGATAGACAGATCCAGTCCAACTGCATGGATTCCATGACAGTTAGGAAACTCTCCCAGCTGCAATCTTCTTCCACCATCTCAGAAGTTGTGGTGTTCCACCTACTAGCCAGCCACCGTCTTCCTCCTGTTTCAGCATGGGCCACGCTTTAGTTAAGAACCTCTCCGTCAACCTTCCTGCTATTTGTAACCCTGCCAGATGAATAGCTCCAGATGGTTTAGTTCTCGGGATCTTCAGCATGCCCAAGTTTCTCCATCTTGACAAGGTGGCAACCCTCAGAGACCTTGTGTTTGGGTACACACAAGACCAAGACCCTTGTGTTTGGGTACACACAAGACCAACATTTGATAATTCTACTGTTTCGTGCAATTGACATCATGCGTGTTTACTGGCACACAAGTGCTTATTAGAATCCACTGTTTCGTTTAGGTGGGTGCTTAAAATACTACTTTTTCATACAACCTAGAATACCTGACACATTTAAAAGGGATTAATATATGTAAGTCATCAATTAGAAGTGAACATTTTTAAGTAGGATCAGCTACCTAAAGAAAATTAGTAACAGTGTCTGTTTTGGTTTGTGAGTTGCACTGGCTTCTGTGATCACATTTTATCTTTAAGCTATATTTGTCTTAATTCTTTCTTGTGGCCAATTACAAAAGCTTTAAAAGGTTGTCTCCTTGTATGCAATATGTGGTAACCTGAAGTCCAAGGTTCATATCTGCTTTCATAAGAAGCCACTAGTTAGGAAACAGCAATGGAACTTGTTTCTTTCCTTTCCCAGACTTGAGAGTCAAAAGGCCAATTGTTATATATGTCCCAGCACTTTGACTGCTGTCAGTTCAGCGCACAGTGGCCATCCAAATTGAAAGTTTAGGTATCAAAAGGTTCAGCTGTTCAAATTTTATATAAATTTGTCCTTCAGGAATCGCTCACCTTTACTTAGCAAGGAAGACCAGCTTCTGCCTCATCCTGCTGAAGGATATTTATTTTGAAGAAAGTCAAACTCAGCCGAGCATATTTATAAACGAGAAATTTTGCAGAAAAAAAACATTTAAATTAATTTATATTGAGAAGTGAGAGGTATTGTTTACCATTTCACCTGAGAATTAGTTTGACTAAGATGCAAGAGTCAGGATTGAGAAACAGAACAGTGCACCACAGGAATAGGCCCAGTGCTCCACAGTTCCTGTGCCAAACATAATACCAAGTTCATTTCTTCAACCTGCATGTGATCCATATCCCTTCCCATTCCCTGTATACCCACGTGCCTATCTAAAAGTTACTTAAATGGCACTATCGTAGATACCTTCACCATCCCTGGCAGCATATTCCAGGTGCCCACCACTTTCTGTGTATATTTTTTAATTATCCACAAGCCTCCTTTAAACTTTTCCTCTTCAGCCAAATATTTTTGCCTTTTAGCCGTTGAAATTTCCACTTTGGAGAAATGGTTCTGAAAGTATCCTATTTATGCCTCTCGTAATTTTATATACTCTTATCAGGTTTCCCCCTAACTTTCAATGCTCCAGAGAAACCAATCCAAGTTTGTTTAATTTATCCTTGTAGCTAATACCTTCTAATTGAACCAGCATTCTGGTAAATCTACACCCTCTCAAACTTTCACATCCTTCTGTAATAGGGTGACTAGAACTGCACACAATACTCCAAATGCAGCCTCACCAAATGTTTATAAAGCTGCAACATGACTTCCTGACTCTTATACCCAATGTCTTGTACTCTAAACCATGTTGGTATTCCAATTATGTGATGAGACCAGAGTAGCTTGGATTCTTTGTTGCAGAGAAGGCTGTGTAAAAAACTGATGGCGCTAAAATCATCAAGAGTTTGATTGGGCTGTGGGGGATGCAGGGAGCTGCTCTGGCAAGTGGGGATACCATGGGATCATGGATGAAAATTGATAGAACTAGATGGGGGTGAAAAAGGAGAAACATGTAGAGGTGGGGCTGCAGTATTCCACCTCCATCATGGAATCTGATCGCTTGAGAACATTAGAAGCCAGGTAATGAGCAAAACATTGTAGGCCCTTTGAACAGCCCTTTCAAGGAGTTGGCAAATGATTACTATCAAAATTCATGTTTTTTTTGCTTGCCCACAACTGTAGCTTCTTCTTGCGTTTGAGGCAGCAGAAGTTATGTAACTCTTTCCAGGCGCGGTAGCCAGTGCAATGTGCTGTTGTTGAGGGCCGTGCGGTCTACCCCTCCACCAGGGGGACGGAGGACAGTGCAGTCGAAAATGACGTGCTGCGCTGTTTGCTGGTCTGCTCCACACACGCAGGCTGCCACCCTCAACGATGCATGTTGGCGTTGAACCGGCCGACCCCTGTGCAGAGCCGGTTCAGGGTGACCCACTTTTTGCGGGCATGTCCGAGCCAGGTGGGACTGTGGTGTTCGGTGCGACAGTGAATCGAGGAGGTGGCGATGTCTGTTCCCAGCTGGTTCTCCATGCTCTATGTTGAAACCGGAGCCACAGAGGGTTGCTGCATGACGGGAGAAAGGGTGACGAGATGTCAGTCATTGAGGTCCCAGTTGCTGTGAATCCTGGGCGAGATGGTGCAGAGAATGTTTGGCGTCTGATGAGGCCTTGCACACCAGCCTATGAGTGAAGAACTCTCTGTGAAGCTTGGCGGGTGCGATACCTGCGAGCACCGGCAGGAGATCTGTCGGAGTAGGGCGTAGGCAGCCAGTGATGATCCGCATGGTGTCGTTGAGGGTGGCGTCTAGCTTGCTGGTATGAGCGCTGCGGCACCATGCTGGGGCGGCGTACTCAGCGGCGCAGTACACGAGTGCAAGAGCACTGGTTCGAAGAATAGCCATTGATGCTAATGTGTTGCACAATATAATATAATTTTTTTGATTTATCTTTCTTCAGCCATTTCATCTTTGTCAATTTGGTGGGTAAAATATGTGTGTTTAAATGCATAGTTTTGATTTGCAATCCAGTCAATTTTTTACACACTTTCTGAATGAATATTAAATATTCCAGGATTTCATTGTTTCAGTTGTGATAGAATCGGAGGGGCAAGAGGTGGAGGTGTTGCATTGCTTGTCAGGGAGGATATCACAGCAGTGCTTTGGCAGGACAGACTAGAAGGCTCGATTAGGGAGGCTGTTTGGGTGGAACTCAGAAATGAGAAAGGTTTAGCAACACTTATAGGGGTGTATTATAGACCGCCAAATAGGGAACGAGAATTGGAAGAGCAAATATGTAAGGAGATAGCAGATATTAGTAGTAAGCACAGAGTAGTGATTGTGGGTGATTTCAATTTTCCGTACATAGACTGGGAATCACATTCTGTTAAAGGGCTGGATGGTTTGGAGTTTGCAAAATGTGTGCAGGATAGTTTTTTGCAGCAATACGTAGAGGTACCTACCAGAGAAGGGGCAGTGTTGGACCTCCTGTTGGGAAATGAGACGGGTCAGGTGACGGAGGTATGTGTTGAGGAGCACTTTGGGTCTAGTGATCACAATGCCATTAGTTTCAATATAATTATGGAGAAGGTCAAATCTGGACCAAAGGTTGAGATTTTGGATTGGAGAAAGGCTAATTTTGAGAAGATGAGAAAGGATTTAAAAGGAATGAAATGGGACATTTTGTTTTATGAAAAGGATATAATAGAGAAATGGAGGATATTTAAAGGTGACATTTTGAGAGTACAGAGTCTTTATGTCCCTGTTCAGTGGAAAGGAAAGAATAATAATTTGAAAGAGCCGTGGTTTTCCAGGGAAATTGGACACTTGGTTCGGAAAAAGAGGGAGATATACAATAAATATAAGCGGCAGGGAGTAAATGAGGTTCTTGAGGAATATAAAGAATGTAAAAGGAATCTTAAGAAGGAAATTAGAAAAGCGAAAAAAAGATATGAGGTTGCTTTGGCAAGTAATGTAAAAGTAAACCCCAAGGGGTTCTATAGATATGTCAATAGCAAAAGGATAGCGAGGGATAAAATTGGTCCATTAGAGAGTCAGAGTGGACAGCTATGTGCTGAGCCGGAAGAAATGGGGGAGATATTAAACAATTTATTTTCTTCGGTATTCACCGAGGAGAAGGATATTGAATTATGTGAGGTAAGCGAAACAAGTAGAGTAGTGATGGAAATTGAGGATTAAAGAAGAGGAGGTACGGACACTTTTGAAAAATATAAAAGTGGATAAGTCTCCAGGTCCTGATAGGATATTCCCTAGGACATTGAGGGAAGTTAGTGCAGAAATAGCAGGGGCTATGACGGAAATATTTCAAACGTCATTAGAAACGGGGATAGTGCCGGAAGATTGGCGCATTGCGCATGTTGTGCCTTTGTTTAAAAAAGGTTCTAAAAGTAAACCTAGCAATTATAGACCTGTTAGTTTGACGTCTGTGGTGGGAAAATTAATGGAAAAGATACTTAGGGACAATATATATAATTATATGGATAAACAAGGCCTGATTAGAAACAGTCAACATGGATTTGTGCCTGGAAGGTCATGTTTGACTAATCTTCTTGAATTTTTTGAAGAGGTTACCAGGGAAATTGATAAGGGCAAGGCTGTGGATGTTGTCTATATGGACTTCAGTAAGGCATTTGACAAGGTTCCACATGGTAGGTTGATTAAGAAGGTTAAATCGTTGGGTATTAATAGTGAGGTTGCAAGATGGATTCAACAATGGCTGAATGGGAGATACCAGAGGGTAATGGTTGACAACTGTATGTCAGGTTGGAGGCCAGTGTCTAGTGGAGTACCCCAAGGATCTGTGTTGGGTCCACTGTTGTTTGTCATTTACATTAATGATCTGGATGATGGTGTGGCAAATTGGATTAGTAAATATGCAGATGATACTAAGATAGGTGGTGTAGTTAATAATGAAGTAGAGTTTCAAAGTCTACAGAGAGACTTGGGCCTTTTGGAAGGGTGGGCTGAAAGATGGCAGATGGAGTTTAATGCTGATAAGTGTGAGGTGCTGCATTTTGGTAGGACAAATCAAAATAGGACGTACAGGGTAAATGGTAGGGAATTGAGGAATGCAGTGGAACAGAGGGATCTGGGAATAACTGTGCATTGTTCCCTGAAGGTGGAATCTCATGTGGATAGGGTGGTGAAGAAGGCATTTGGTATGCTTGCCTTTATAAATCAGAGCATCGAATATAGAAGTTGGGATGTAATGTTAAAATTGTACAGGGCATTGGTGAGGCCGAATCTGGAGTATGGTGTGCAGTTGTGGTCGCCAAATTATAGGAAGGATGTCGACAAAATGGAGAGGGTACAGAGGAGATTTACTAGAATGTTGCCTGGGTTTCAGCACTTAAGCTACAGAGAGAGGTTGAACAGGTTGGGTCTTTATTCTTTGGAGCGTAGAAGGTTGAGGGGGGACTTGATAGAGGTTTTAAAAATTTTAAGAGGGACGGACAGAGTTGACGTGGGTAGACTTTTCCCCTTGAGAGTGGGGAAGATTCCAACAAGGGGACATAACTTTAGAATTGAGGGACAAAAGTTTAGGGGTAACATGAGGGGTAATTTCTTTACTCAGAGGGTGGTGGCTGTATGGAATGGGCTTCCGGTGGAAGTGGTGGAGGCAGGCTCGATTTTATTATTTAAGAGTAAATTGGATAGGTATATGGATAGGAGGGGATTGGAGGGTTATGGTCTGAGAGCAGGTAGATGAGAGTAGGTCAGAGAGTGGTCGGCATGGACTGGTAGGGCCGAACGGGCCTGTTTCCGTGCTGTAGTTGTTATATGGTTATATGGAATGTGACAGTAAATTAAAGCAATTTCCCCCCCAAAAATGCTAGATATCATTTGGTTGACTGGAATGTCCCACCAGGGTTACATATTTGCTTGATGCAGTGGAATGCTTTACTTTTTGAATGGATCTCAGAACTTTAACCGCTTCTAATTTTAGCATTGTTACTGGGAATATTCAGTAGCAGCAATAAAGACTATTTCTTCCCACCCAAACCTATCCCACACTCACCCTCCCAGTGCGATGTCATGGGATCGACATCAGATATGTAATGGGAGTTGTACTGCAAATTTAGATTCTTTTTTTGTTTGTTGCAGAATGCCATTATTCAAACACCAGTGACATTGCAGGTGCCAGGCCTTCCGACAATGCAAGTTCAGAACACTGGGCTCCCCACCGATGTGCTCTGCCTGCTAAACATGGTGTCACCAGATGAACTTATCGATGATGAAGAGTATGAGGAAATCTTGGAGGACATCAGAGAAGAGTGCAGCAAATATGGAACTGTGAAATCAATTGAAATCCCTCGCCCTTTGGATGGACTAGAAGTGCCTGGCTGTGGCAAGGTAAAAGAATGGCAATCAGAATTTGAAGCTTCAATGTTCAAATCGCAACATTTTTCTGTATACATCAAGTTGGCAAGCAGCAGGATGATTTAAATTGTTAATATCTGGATCACTTATTTATTCATTTTATTCTGGTACAACTAACTTTATAGTTGGGATCTGTTCTAGACCATCTCTGCCATCTCCTATCCGCCTGCACATAATCCATATCCCTGCATATCCACATGCCTCTCCAGAAGTCTCTTAAATGCCACGTTCATATATGCCTCGACCACGATCCCAAACAGCGTGTTCCAGGCACTCACCACCCTCTGTGTATAAATATATTTTAAAAGCCCCACTCACCCTAAAGCTTTGCCCTCTAGTGTTTGATTTTTTTTCCATCCTGGGGGAAAAAGTTCTGACTGTTGACCCTTATCTATGCCTCTCATCATTTTATTATTTTCTGATATTGTTTATGCAAATATAAAAATAAGCATTTTATGTTCTGATTAGTTTCCTCAGATTTATTTCACACTCAATGGTTATAAAATTTAGTCTTGGATCTTAAATGCAGGCTTGTCCGTGACCTTTTACTGCTTATCTTTCCCATCTACCCCAACACACCCTGCTCCAAGCTTTAGACTTGGTTTTAAAGATGAAGGTGTTAATTATACAAGGCATGCTGCCTTTATTATTTAGACTTTTGGGTAAAGGTGAATGGAGAATGAGCTTTGTGTAAAAGCAGTGATTCAACAAATAATTAAATGGAAACGGGAAAAAATCCAGTCAGTATGTTATTCAGTATCGTGGCCAATAGCTTAAAAAAAAGTCTAAGCCTAGGCTTTATATACTTGAGATAGGGTCATCCTTTATTATAATGCTCATTTACCATTGTTATTCCAGTTCATTGTGCTCACTGATCATTTTTTTTTAACAGATATTTGTAGAATTTATCTCTCCTCTGGACTGCCAAAAAGCAATGCAAGCACTAACAGGGCGAAAGTTTGCCAACAGAGTTGTTGTAACTAAGTATTATGACCCAGAGCTGTACCACAGACGTGACTTCTAACAACATGCAGCCACCTTGCTGTCTACATTTCTGACTAAAGCTTTGTTTATAGTTACAACTAGATTTGTATAAAATGGCAGAAGTTTGAGTAGTTTGTAGTAGTCAAATTCAGTTTATTTTTAGCACGAATGTCTTGATGTCGTTAGTGTTCTGGGTGAAGATCCATGTTGCAGGAACTGTAATAGCAAAACAACTTGTAAATGGAATTGTATCTTTTTTATAGTGTTGGGCCTTTTGGCTTTTGTGGGGTGGGGGGGAGAACAGCAAATTCTGTAATAGCCGATTCAGTCAGCCTGGTGAAACCAGTATTTGAACACTGTAGCTGGTTTCAACTAATAAACATTTGGAATGGAAAATGAGTTGTGCTGGTTATGCATCAAAGCTTGTTAAGTGGGCCAGTAACAACTTTTCTCCTCTCTTTGTTTTGACTCTTATTCTTCTGGACATAAAGCCATCCAGCGATTGTGTTATTTCTTCCCAAAGTGCTGGGCAGCATACGATCTGGCGTCTTCAATTCTGGAGCGACTGTAAACAGACATGTATGATTACTGGAATAGGACAGAAATAATGCTTGTATCAAATTGTTCTGTACTACCAAGACTATCGAGCAATGGGAACACTACAAACAGATAATTCATAGAAACATAGCGAATAGATGCAGGAGTAGGCCAATCGACCCTTTGAGCCAGCACCACCATTCAATATGATCATGGCTGATCATCCAAAATCAGTACCCGTTCCTCCTTTCTCACCATATCCCTTGATTCCGTTAGCTCACAGAGCTATATCTAATACTCTCTTGAAAACAGGAACAAACTAACAAGTTACACCTTGCAGATTTAAAATTAGTCCAATTGTATTTCTCCTCCAAATGAAGAATAATCCCACATTTGTCATTGTGTCTGACAACTGTGGAATAAACAATTTTTTCAAACTTGGCTATCATTTTTTATTTAAGTGTTGAATATGCTAGAATATCTGTGGTATTGTTTTATGTGCCCTAGATTTAAATCTTTGGAATCATGATTTATATTTGTATGGTTTATAAAAGAAAGGTGTGCTGTTTTTTTAAATCAAGTCATTGGTATTTTAGACACTACAGATGATGACAGCAGAATTTTACAGGCTATTCTACGTCGTGCTTAGTGCACCTGGTAGCTGCAAAAGTATATTAAGACGGACTGAGCAGAGGTGTTCAGCAAAACGATCGCCGAGCCTGCGCTTGATCTCGCCGATGTAGAGAAGTTGACACCTGGAACAGTAGATGAGGTAGGAGGAGGAGCAGGTGAACCTCTGCCTCACCTGGAAAGACTGTTTGGGTCCTTGGATGAAGTCGAGGCGGGAGGTAAAGGGACAGGTGTTGCATCTCCTGCGGTTGCAACCTCCAACGGGATCCCGCTACTGGCCACATCTTCCCATATCCACCCCTTTCTGTTTTCCACAGAGACCGTTCCCTCCGAAACTCCCTGGTCAACTCGTTCCTTCCCACTCAAACCACCCCCTCCCCAGGTATTTTCCCTAGCAACCGCAGGAGATGCAACACCTGTCCCTTTACCTCCCTCCTCGACTCCATCCAAGGACCCAAATAGTCTTTCCAGGTGAAGCAGAGGTTCACCTGCACCTCCTCCAACCTCATCTACTGTATCTGCTGTTCCAGGTGTCAACTCTACATCGGTGAGACCAAGTGCTGGCTCGGCGATCGTTTCGCTGAAAACCTCTGCTCAGTCCATCTTCACCTACTTGATCTCCCGGTGGCTCAGCACTTCAACTCCCCCTCCCATTCCCAATCTGACCTTTCTGTCCTGGGCCTCCTCCATTGTCAGAATGAGGCCCAGCACAAATTGGAGGACCAGCACCTCATATTTCACTAGGGTAGTTTACACCCCAGCGGTATGAACATTGACTTCTCTAACTTCAGAGAGCCCTTGCTTTCCCTCTCTATCCCCTCCCCCTTCCCAGTTCTCCCACTAGTCTTGCTGTCTCGGACTACATTCTATCTTTGTCCCACCCCCTCCCCTGACATCAGCTTGAAGAAGGGTCTCGACCCGTAACGTCACCCATTCCTTCTCTCCTAGATGCTGCCTGACGTGCTGAGTTACTCCAGCATTTTGTGTCTACCTTTGATTTAAACCAGCATCTGCAGTTTTTTTCCTATCAATCAATAGAAGGGATTGGTTGTTAATTTCAATGGCCACTTGGGTGAAATTGACACAATGTTCTTGAGACAATGGTGACTGATTATTGCCCGGAGATGACTTGGAAACCTTTTCCTGGATTTTTTCTTTACAGGTCATTTCCACTTGTCAATTTCTGAAGTGATTTTTAAGTGGTTCCCTAGTTCCCAATTGAAATTGCATTATAGCCAATTTGGTCTGCATAATGCAAATAGTGTTTCCTAATTCATCAGTTGTGTTGTATGGAAATGTGATGTATTACAGACCTCTATGTTACTTTTTCTTCCCATAGCTGCAGATTGATTTCAGCATTTTGATTTCAATTCATTGCATTTTCACAGCCTGATTTTATTCAATTGTAATGTTACAAGTTGCGGGAGGCAATCATAAAGCCTGGAGTGATTCTCTCTTGCCTCTAATTGGCCCTTTATCAGAATTGTTTTTGTCATTAACATTGATTTTAACACTGATAGGACATGCACACACCATTACTGTGGGCTCTTTACCAACTTGATGAAACAAGAACTTATATTTACAAATAAAAACCATGTTTGGACTTAATGAATTTGTGACAATATAGCTAACTATATTTTTACATCAACGTTATATGATGGATGCAAGAAATCTGAAATAAAAGCACAGTGGCGTATCCAGAATTTACAGCCTGCCTGTTGAATGATCATTAAATTGTCACCCCTTTTCTGTTCCACAGAACTGCCTGATTTAATAATTTTGCACTTTTTCATTTGCAACATTTTTCAGATTCCAATCAATCACAACATTTTGCCTTTGTTGAAGCATTTTCAAGTCTTAACACTTCGTTCCCATCTGCAGGTTATTGTCATATGCACAAGCACAGTAAAATACAAGCATAATGAAAATCTTGCTTTTACACTAAGCACAAAAGGAATGCAAGACTGAAAAAGAAAACGGCTGTGCAAAAAGAACCCAAACCACCCCCCCCCCCCGGTACTTTCCCTTGCAACCGCAGGAGATGCAGCACCTGTCCCTATACCCCTCCCCACAGAACCCCCCCACCCGTCTTTTCAAGTGAGGCAGATTCACATGTACCTCTTCCAACCTCATCTACTGTTCTAGATGTGCACTCCTATATATTGGCGTGATCAAGCACAGGCTCGGCGACCATTTTGCTGAACACCTCCGCTCAGTCCACCTAAACCTACCTGATCTCCTGGTTGCTAAACACTTTACCTCCCCCTCCCACACTGACCTTTCTGTCCTGGGCCTCCTCCATTGTCAGAGAGAGGCCCTGTGCAAATTAGAGGAACAGCACTTCATATTTCACTTGGGAATTTTACACCCCAGCAGTATGAACATTAACTTCTCTAACTTCAAGTAATCCTTGCTTTCCTTCTCTCTCCACCCCCACCCTTACTGTTAAATCTCACTTAAATGTGGTCCTACTGTCTCTGACTACATTTTATCTCTGCTTTGCTGTTACCTACTCCCAGCTAACAATGATCTATTCTACATGTTCCTTGATCTCCATTCCCTTCGCCTTATTTTCACACCTTACACTTCCTTATCTATGTATCTCCCTCTCCCCAGACAAAATTTGAAGAAGGGTCTCGGCCCGAAACGTCACCCATTCCTTCTCCAGAGATGCTGCCTGTCTTGCTGAGTTACTCCATCATTTTGTGTTTATCTTTGATCTAGTTACACTGGGAATAATTACCTCTATTGGTATCGATAGATATTAAATATCACAATAAATTAAGTGAATTGTGATTTTGCAGAAGTTCAAGAACAGTAGTGGCTCTACTATTGGAGGAGGTACATGATTTTGATTGCACCAGTATTGACTGGAATTGTATTGAAGTAAAAGGCAGAAGGTGGAGAATTTCTGAAGTACATTCAGGAGAATTCTCAGTACATTTCTAGCACAGGGTAAGAGAATTATGATGGCTTTGAGGGAAATTACCCCAAATCTTGCTGAATTTCAGCACGTCAAAATAGCTGAATTGTCTTATTTTAAGCAAAGATAGTATGCAAATGCAAGTCTTAATCAAGAGATGCTGCAGTGAACTAAAGCACCTACTCAATCTGATGTCTTACAACAGTAACTTAATTCATAGATTCAGAAAGGTCTAAACTATATAAAATGGAGACAGACATTTTTTTGCTCACAATTCCAGCATCTGTAGTGTTGGAGAAACTCAGCAAGTCAAGCAGCCTTTGTTGAGGAGTAGGCAGATGAAGTTTCGTTATTAATTATGTAACTTTGATTTACAACAACGGTAAAGGAAACAAGGTTATGATCCTCAACAAAGACCCTTGAGCAGTTAGGCAAATTTAGCCATGGCCTTTCAGAAACCCATCCTTTGCATCCATACTGGGAGCACTCTCCATTCAGCTTCACATTTGGAGCTGTATTTTAAACTGCAAGGTGGGTGTTTCAAGGGCAGATAGTCCTGTTTTGAATTCATACCAGGGATAGAAAAAAGTGCAGAGGAAAGGTAGGATATGTCACCAATGCTGTTCTTGTGGCTTTCTCTCCAAATGCGTGGTTTCTTTCCACATCAGAATGCAGAACTGTTTCTTGGTGCTCTTTTTAGTCTTGCATCAAATGGTAGTGTGGCATCAACTATGATCAGTTTATTTTGTACATATCTCAGCCTGGATCACTCATTAAATGTGTAGTTTGAGCATTCATCTAGTTACCAGCCAAATATCTGGTTTGAATCCTAGTATCACAGTCAGGGAAGGAGTCTAGCATGTCAGCGACTGATACAGGTAGGGGCTATATACAGCCCTACCTGAATCCGCTGGTGACAGGAGATGACTCCCGACTGACTATACAAATGAAGTGATCTTCTGTTTGCTGAATGCCAATAATAATGCCAAAATTATACATGCATTATAGCATGGACCATTTCTCTTCAATTTGTGACAATTTTAGTCCTTTAATTAACAGGATAATAGTCTTACGCAGAGCCTAGCATCACAGATAATGACTAAAGAACACAATGTGTAGGAAAGAATTGCCGATGCTGGTTTAAATTGAAGATAAACACAAAATGCTGGAGTAACTCAGCGGGACAGGCAACTTCTCTGGAGAGACGGAATGGGTGATGTTTCGGGTCGAGACCGTTCTTCAATGATTGTAGAAATGCTCTCCTCTAAAGCTGAGCCCCTCGCCCATGGGCTGTCTGAGGAAACTGAATTGGATAAGGCAAGAACAAAATCTCACTAATTTCCCTAAAGGTTAGCATTCCACGCAAACACACTGGTGAGAACATGTTTAGGTGAATATGTAGTTAGCAGTAACTCTTTGTTCTTAATTTTTCTAACTAGTGTGTCAAAACTGTTAAGGATGAATCTTAATAGTGGAAAGGTGTTTTTCTTTGAGTAATGGGTTGCGATGTTAAATTTAAATCCAAATAAATTGTAAGTGGAAATTTTTGTTTTGCGATCGCCTCCCACTGTGCAGGAAAACTTTAACATGAACTAATCGCATGCTTAATTGGAGACAAACCTATGTGCACTGGTCTCTGAATATGGGTGCAAGAACAACTGTCCCACAAAAAGGGACTATCCATGAAAACATGAAACTTTTTATTTAGAGCATCCAGTCATGAACAAAGATTGTGATAAGTAATAGACAGAATATTAATTATAAGTAATATAAATTTACATTCATTAAGCAAAGACTCAATAGAAGAACAAGACATATTATTAAGCAGTAAGTAAACAACACCAGTTGAGTCACTGTAATAAAAGGTAGATCCCGGGATATAGTAAAAGAATGATATCGAACTTGCGTTTTCCAGCTCAAAATGTGTCCCTTACCTGCTGCAGCTTGTCTGTGGACGGAGTCCATAGTTTTCCACTGGGGTCAACCTTGCTGGTGTTGTATCTGCAGGTTTGTACAAATACAGTATAATTGTAAACAAGAAAAAGCTCAAGTATAAGTAAGGATTGGAAGTGCTAGTTTTTAAATAAAAAAAGAACACTTGAGCATTAGCTCGAACACTTGAACACTTAAGTATTGTCTCGGGTGTTTTTCGATGGAACATACAATATATCCAGGTTCTTTATTAAACAAAATAAATTGGATGAGCGGTCCTTTAATCAGGCCGGCAACTGGATGCTGACCTCAAAGATATGAAAAGTACAGAAGAAATAAAGTTCTGATAAATCCTCAACATTGGGGAAATCAATATTCCAGGAATAATAGTAAAGAATAAAGTGCTATTTGTACAAGTATGGAAAGTAAGTGATTTTTGAACAAGAATTAAAATTGAATGTCTCATTTAGCTAATGTCCTTTACATCTTACTTTGTACTTGGGTTTGCCTTCAGAAGTGTTTTATCTGCTTAAAAGTTTCCTTTTTCAAGAGGGTTTAGAAGAACATGGGCCGAATACTGGCAAATGGGTCAAGCACAGAATCCCAACACGGTTAGAAGTTGGGAGGTCATGTTGCAGTTGTATAAGACACTGGTGAGACCGCATTTAGAGTATTGTGTTCAGTTCTGGGCACCATGTTATAGGAAAGATATTGTCAAGCTTGAAAGGTTCAGAGAGGATTTACAAGGATGTTGCCGGGACTAGAAGATCTGAGCTATAGGGAGAGGTTGAGTAGGCTGGGTCTCTATTCCTTGGAGCACAGGAGGGTGAGGGGTGATCTTATAGAAGTGTATAAAATCATGAGAGGAATAAATCGGGTAAATGCACAGAATCTCTTGCCCAGAGTAGGAGAATCGAATTGAAAAGACACTTGGATAGGCACATAAACATAGCACAAAAAGTAAGGAAATTTGTGTTTGGTAGATTATTTCTTTGTTGTAACAATGCTTCTTGGCAATAAATCTTATACCGTTGGAAAGCCTGTTTATTTCCCTTTTAAATGGTGCCACATTTGTAAGGAACATGCATTTGTGGGATGAGCAGCAGAGCTGAGTATGTGGGTTGTGCCCATGAAAAATCTGCCAAATCTTCTCTGCCAATGCCAAACAGCTTATTCTGCCATTGACTCTTGTTCGGTGTTGTTTGGTGGATTGGATGATTGAAGTCTGAAGAAACAAGACATATTGGCAATTTAACAATTTATTCATTTAATAAACAGGAGCCTCAGTAGCGTGTGGAAGAACCATACACAGCCACAATAGCCAGGCACCTCCTCCTCATGCTGGTCACCAGCCTGGTCACACACTGTTGTGGGATGGCATCCCATTCTTCAACCAGCATTTGTCGCAAGTCAGCCAACGTGGTTGTGTTGGTCACTCTGGCACGAACAGCACGCCCAAGCTGATCCCACAAGTGTTCAATGGGGTTGAGGTCAGGACTGCTGGCAGGCCATTCCATCCTCTCCACTCCCAAATTCTGGAGGTAGTCTCTGAGAAACCCTGCTCTGTGGGGGCGAGCATTGTCATCTTGGAGGATAGAGTTCGGTCCCAGACTGTGGAGATATGGGATTGCCACTGGTTGCAGAATCTCATCTCGATATCTCTCTGTATTGAGATTGCCTCCAATGATGACAAGCCTCGTTTCTCCAGTGAGGGAGATGCCGCTCCACACCATCACACTGCCTCCACCAAAAGATGTTACTCTATCGGTGCAGCAATCAGCATAGCGTTCTCCGCGTCTTCTCCACACTTTGACCCTATGATCCAACTGCCGTAGGCAGAATCTGGACTCATTGCTGAACATAACGTTCCTCCACATGTTCAGGTTCCAGTGCACGTGTTGCCGACACCAGCGCAAACGAGCCTGATGGTGAAGGGTAGTCATGGCAGGCCTCCTGGCAGCCCTATGAGACCGGAGATCGGCTGCGTGCAGTCTGTTCCGAATTGTCTGGGCAGAGAGCCGTCGGCCATATCGTCCTGCAAACCTTGACTGCAAATCTGTAGAAGACAGCCTACGGTTCCTAAGTGCTGACAGGGTGAGGAAACGGTCTTCTTCGGGTGTCGTCTTCTTGGGACGCCCACTTTGCGGCCTGTCTCTGACATCCTCCATTATATGGAACTTGGCCTTCACTTTGGAGATGGTACTAGGGCGCACTCCAAATAATGCCGCAACTTGGTTTCGCGGAACACCAGCTTGAAGTTGCCCTATCGCACGGGCCCTATCCAGATCAGTCAAACGTGGCATGCCGATTCTTGGAGCAGACACCCACTGACCACTGTAGCAGGGCCCATGCTCACAGATGCTGCCAATCAGGTGCCAATCAGGCACCTGATTGTCAGCACCTGGGGGTACCAGAAGCTCAAAACAAGAGTCAATAGCAACAGTAGAATAAGCTGTTTGGGCATTGGCAGAGAAGATTTGGCAAATTTTTCATGGGCGCAACCCATATACTCAGCTCTGCTGCTCATCCCACAAATGCATGTTCCTTACAAATGTGGCACCATTTAAAAGGGAAATAAACAGGCTTTCCAATGGTATAAGATTTATTGCCAAGAAGCATTGTTACAACAAAGAAATAATCTACCAAACACAAATTTCCTTACTTTTTGTGCTATGTTTAGATAGGAAATGTTTGGAGGGATTATAGGCCAGGTGCAGGCTAATGGGACAAGCTTGGTTAGACAACTTGGTTAGCATCGAGTTGAACAAAACAGCCTGTTTCGGTGTTGTATAACTCTATGACTACCTAAATTGATGTTTTCATTTCTTTTTATTGCTGCTTGAAGGTTTGTAAAAAGTCCTAAACCTTACTTTTATTACATAGCCAGACTTAAAAGTTAAATTCTACGTTAAATAATTAAAGATGCTAGGAAGGTAGTAATAATAAGACAATAAGAATACAAACCTGGGGCTGCAGTTGACATTTCAACCCCTTTTTCATTATATATCATGCTAGTGAATTTGTCATTTAATATTATAAAGTTCCAGAAGTTTTTTAAAAAACGAAAGTTACTCACATGATCTCCATGGCAACTGCTTTGGTAGAGTCTCTAGCAAATTCTTCACCTCACTAAACCTGAGTTCAGAGCATAAAACATAACAATTAAAGAACTGACAAAATGCTGCAAATAAAGTGTGAATTCAAAGTGGAAGCTGAGCAAAGAACTGAATTGTGTCATTGTGTCATCATGTAGGCTGAGAGTAGTAGTTCTCCAGGAGTACAGCATGCAGTCATTCGTATTGTAGTGAATCTAAGACTTAGTCTGACCTGCTGGAAGTCCATGATTTACTACCCTTGTCCAACAGTAGAGTGCAGACTTCCCCAGTATTGTACAGAGGAAATCACTTCTCTGATCCTCTACTAGGACAAACTTAATGTAGGATTGGAGGCCCTACTTATGAATTAAAGGCAAGTAAATTTTCAATATATTAAGTTAACTTTAATTTTATATAGGTGATTTTATTTTACATACTTTTTAAAACGTTTTAATAATAATTTATATCACAGTGGAACCCAGACTATTTCCCATAACTGCAGAATAAACTACTGAATAAAACTGATCTGTAGCTTGCTGACATTTCGTGCTTATGAACAGTCAGTATTCATAGAAATGAAAATAGGATGGGAATGGAGTCATTACAAAACTTGGAGCCAGCAAATGGAACTAATTGAAACAATAATTACTTTGCTTCAGTATTTACTAAGATCTAATTCACATAATCTTGAAATATGGCATTTTAACTATTTAAAATAATAAAACCTTGAATAAATTAATCAAAATTGGAGTTCACTGTGAATTTAAAAAAATAGAAAAGTAAAAGCATAGGCAATAGTACACTTAATCATATTAGGTTTGTATTTGAAAAGGAAATTATTGCAGGTTTGGGAATTAACAGTGAATTTGGAAACACTAGATAATTCCTTTGTAAAGCTGGCAGAGGCTCAATAATCTGAATAGCTCCCTTCTGTGCTTTGTTTCTGATGTTTTCACTAGCAGCAGCGTGATTACTCAAAGAACATGGATTTAAATTACAGCAACAGTTAAAAGTTGAGGTGATTAATATGGTGTATTTAGACTTGCATTGGTACATACACAATGAGAGTGGAAGCAGCTTGTATTTCCTATTCAAACATCAAAAGAAAGTGAAGCAAAACTGCCTGTGAGCATCAACAAGAATCATGAGTCAAGAGTGTTTTATTGTCATATGTCCCAGATAGAACAATGAAATTCTTACTTGCTGCAGCACAATTGAATATGTAAACACAGAACACTGTAATCAATATGATAAAAAGAGAGAAAAAAATTAAGTGTGTATATATACACTCACATGTACACACACACACACATATATATATATAATATATATACTCAAAAAACAAACAATAGTAGTGTAATAATAATAATTCTATTGTCGTTCAGAGCTTATTTGAGGTTGTGGTGTTTAATAGCCTGATTACTGCAGGGAAGAAGCTGTTCCTGAACCTGGACGTTAGAGTTTTCAGGCTCCTGTACCTTCTTCCCGATGGCAGGGGTGAAATGAGTGTGTGGCCAGGGTGGTGTGGGTCTCTGATGATGCTGGCTGCCTTTTTGAGGCAGCGACTCCAATAAATCCCTTCGATGGTGGGGAGGTCAGAGCCGGTGATGGACTGGGCAGTTCACAACTTTTTGCAGTCTTTTCCGCTCCCGGGTGTTCAAGTTGCCGAACCAGGCCGTGATGCAACAAGTCAATCTGCTCTCTACTGTACACCTGTAGAAGTTCAAGAGAATCCTCTCTGACATACTGAATCTCCGTAATCTTCTCAGGAAGTAGAGGCGTTAATGTGTTTTATTTATAATTGCATCAGTGTGCTGGGACCAGGAAAGATCTTTGGAAATATGCATGCACAGGAATTTAAAGTCTTTGACTCTCTTCACCATCGTCCCGTTGATATTAACAGGATTGTGGGTCCTCATCTTTCCTCTTCTAAAGTCCACAATCAGTTCATTGGTTTTACTGATATTGAGAGCCAGGTTGTTGTGCTGGCACCATTTGGTCAATCGGTCAATCTCACTTCTATACTCTGACTCATCACCATCTGTAATTCGTCCAACAACTGTGGTGTCGTCGGCGAACTTGAAGATGGAGTTCGCACTGTGTCCGGCTACACAGTCATGAGTATAGAGTGAGTTGAGCAGGGAGCTGAGCACGCAGCCTTGAGGTGCTCCCATACCGATTGTTAATGAGGAAGAAATATTTCTGCCAATTCGAAGACTGGTCTGTGGATGAGGAAGTCAAGGATCCAATTGCAGAGGGATGCGCAGAGACCCAGTTCCGTGAGCTTGGTAACCAGCTTGGAGGGGATGATAGTATTGAACGCCGAGCTGTAGTCCATAAACAACAGCCTGATGTGTTTTTATTGTCCAAGTGGCCAAATGGTCCAATGCAGAGTGAAGAGCCAGTGAGTGAGCATTGTTTTCTTTTAAATCTTTCATTAAGTGAGGCACATGGGAAATTAGCAAATCTTAAGCATTATTTGTTTATATATTATTTGGAAAGCAAATTACATGTTATCCAACAGCATCTTGTGGTGTCCGTGATTGTGAAAGCTGGTGCACAGAACAAGAGTCTACGTTGCACGCTCTACAATACATCATGCTATTGCATAAATATTGGCCTTGAATAAAAAGCTAGGAACTGCAGATGCTGAAAATGTGAAATAGAAAAAGTGGAAAACTCTCACAGCAGCAGATTCAGGAAGCATTTGTTGAGAGAGAAATGGGGTTAGCTTTTCAGGTCAGTATGCAATTGACTCCAGGTTGCAGAGAACACTTATGAAGAAATAAGGAACTGCAGATGCTGGTTAATATACAAAAGGACACAAAGTGCTGGAGTAACTCAGCAGATCAGGCAGCATCTCTGGAGAGCATGAATAGTACGGAAGGAGAACTGTTGTGAGAAGCAGTAGATGGAGTGCAGGTACCCGAAATCCAGTTTGGGTCCTGGAACCGGAGCTGGAGGCCACGTGGCATAGATGGCGGTGCAGGGAAGTATTGAGGAACACATGTGGCCGTGGTATCGAGTCTGGGTTAGAACCTGGTTGTAAAGCAGGCTTAACCAGCATCTAGGTCAGATCCTGGTTAGAGAGCAGCAGGAATCAGAAGGGAAGTAGTGAGAGAGGCTCTCACAGAACTCCCATCTTCAAAGTAGATACCTTGGCAAAGCTTTTCACTGTACCTCAGTACATGTGACAATAAACTAAACTACCTTGAAGAGTTGCTCGCCAGAGATGCTGCCTGCTGAGATCCACTTATGAAGCTGTCTGATAATGCCAAATCCCAAGAGATGTAATGTAAATAATAATGTAATATTAAGAAAAAGTTACAGCCAATCAATTCTAGTATCCATAATGGAAACAAATCTTATTCTGATAAGTTCAACCTCCGTCAGATGGAACTTTTTTCATTCAATGATAATTACAAGAGTGTGGTCTTCAGCCTATCTTCTTCACTAATGTCACTTTATTTACAAAGGACTCTGTGAAAACCTGCAGGTATGGCCAATGTGTTGCCTTCCTTGAAAGAAACCCAAGAATTCAAAGTTATTTCTATGTCTTTTAGAGGACTTACTACCTTCCGACAAGTGATTGTTGCAGATCCTCCATTTTAGACTCGAAATCCATCAAACAGCTTGTGATTTGCTGCACACTCTCCAGGAAAACTGTGTTTTAAAAAGATTTAATATTAGCAAATGGAAACTAAGGAAGCAAGCCACAATGCACAGACATACAAACATTTTCTGAAGTTTATAACAAAAATCATGGAGTAGATTCTGACCTTGAAAGATGTTGATGTGTAATTGCTATGTGATTTATAAATATACTTGTTAGAAATGAGGCAAGGAATTTGTCAGAGGGAGCAGAAGGTGTTGGCAGCCTGATTGTAAAGCCATTACTGAAGTGATAGATCGTGTGAATGATGAAATCTTTGTGTGAATCCAGCAGGCATGAAGCTGGCAAAATATTTTGGAAGGAATTGCAGATGCTGGTTTAAACTTAAGATAGACACAAAAACCTGGAGTAACTCAGCGGGACAGGCAGCTTCAGACAAAGAAGGGTCTCGACCCGAAACATCGCCTATTCCTCTCCAGAGATGCTGCCTGTCCCGCTGAGTCACTCCAGCTTTTTGTACCTATCTTAGGCATGAAGCTGACAATCTCCAGGATTATCTTAGACACTCGCAGAATTAAAGATTTACCGCCAGAGCACGGTTTCAACCAATATACTGTAGAAAAAATGCAGAATATTAAAAAACTATTTTTAATTATCTTTTAATTGCTTACATTTATTAATTATAAACATATTGTAGATCAGAGAAAAAGGTTGAATAACTGAGCCAAGCCCAAACCAACAACTGCACAACTAGACTTCCAATTGCCTTTACTCTGGAAAGTCTCAGTGCGCGTTATATGCAAGGAGCCTCACTTTCTATCTGTGGTATCGGTAGAATATTGAAATATAAGCTGCATAGGGATCAGTACTTCCCTGAATCACACCCATCACTTTCAATCAGTAGTTCACAGTGATGGCTTTCACCCGAAATGTGGCAGAAGCACATAGCACAAAATAAAGTAGAAACAATGTTAACAAACAAATATGCATTAGGTTCAATTAATAACCATTTACATAAGCCCTGATAGTCCTTGACAACCCTATGGTCTCAGTCTCTGCACCAAATGTCAGAACATCCTTCAAAGGTTTCAAAGGTCTTTTATTGTCACGTGTACCAATTAAGGTACAGTGATATGCGAATGACCATAAAGCCATACGAAACAAAAGCAACAAGGCACACAACCACATAAAAAAGTTAACATAATCATCCACCACAGTGGATTCCCCACATTCCTCACTGTGATGGAAGGCAAAAAAGTCCAATCAACTTCCTCTTTATTCTACCCCGGTCGGGACAGTCGAACTATCTGTCAGGGTAATCGAAGCTCCCACATCCGGCAGTCCAAGCCTCCTCACTGACTATCAACACGTTTAACTCAAGGATTCATGCTTAGCCCCCTGCTCTATTCTTTTAACACCCACGACTGTGTGACTAAGCGTAGGTCCAAAGGCACAGCCAAAGGAATCACAGATGGTGATGAGTCAGCATGCAGGGCCGAAATAGAACACCTGGTTGAGTGGTATCACACCAACCTCTCACTCAACATCAACAAAACCAAAGAAATAATCATTAACTTCGAAAAGCGATTTGACATGTCACTGAATACTCTTACAACCTTCTAATGACGCGGTGTCATTTAAGAAACTTTTGGATCGGCATATGGATATGCAGGAAATGGAGGGAGATGGATTATGTGCAGGGAGCCAAGCGATGGTCTTATCATCATACTCGGTCTAGGCATTGTGGACCGAAGGGCCTGTTCTTGTGCTTTACTGTTCTAAGTATTATGTTCTGTGAAAGATGATGGAAACTCCAGTAATGTTTAGGGGCTAACTGTCATTAAATCTAAATTATGGCTGTATTAAATGCATTTGCTTCATTGTCATTCTAACAGAGTACCTTACCATTGGCCAATGCTGTTTTTGGAACTGGAGCATTCTGCTCCTTGTTAGAATGGTTAAGAATAACCTACAAAAGAACAACAATGACAATTTAGTCATCCCCTTTTATAGCAATAGCTGCCACCTGCTCTAACACAAAAAAACTTTGCAAATACGTGTATAACAGAAACCAAGAGGTGCTGGTACATAATTCCATGAAAGTAGTAAACAGGTAGAGAAGATTGGAAGAAGGTGTTTGGCACATTTACATTCATCAGTCAGGATACCTAGTACATGACCACCATGAGTCACATCTTCTCACCCCCACCCCTTTCTGCTTTCCGCAGAGACTACTATTTCCATGATTCCTTGATTTGCTCATTCCTCCTCACTTACCAAGCACGTTCCCCTACAACCGCAGGAGGTGAAACACTTGTTGCTATATCTCCTCCCACACCTCCATTCAGGGACCCTTACAGCCCTTCCAGGTGAGACAGAGGTTTACATGCAGCCCCTCTAACCTCGTTTATGGCATTTGGCCTCCTCTATACACGCCGAGACCAAGTGTAGACTAAGCAACTGGATCACCAAACACTTGCACTCAGTCCGCCAGGGCCAAATGCAGCTTCCAGTTGCGAGACAGTTTAAATCCCCTTCCCATTCCTTGTCAACTTTTGTATTACTAACTGTAATGTTACTACTAACCTTTAAAGGTTATCAATATGAAAATCCCTCTATTTTTATTATTTGAAAAAAGATAAAGGAGGGGATTTTGTGCTTGGAATCAGGAGTTGTAGGCGAGGTACAATACAGGTATGGAGTATTCAGTGTGGAGAATACTAAATGCAAGGGCAGTTTGAGATTAAGGAGGAGATGATGAGGGTACGGTAGTCGATGTTGTTGATATAGATTTTAATGAGACACATGATAAAGTTCCCAATGGTAAACTGATCCAGAAGATTAAAATGCACGGGATTAACAGTGACTTGGTTGTATGATTTCAAAACTGGCTTACTGATAGAAGACAGAGGTTGTGGTGGAAGAACAATACTCAGGTTGGAGGTCTGTGACCAGAGGAGTTCCACAGCAAGATTGCTAGGACCGTGGATTGCAAGGAAGGCTCTAATGGGATATAGATCAGCTACAGAAATGGGTGGAGAATTGCCAGGTGCAGTTTAATTCGAACAAGTATGAGGTGGTGAACTTTGGGAGGTTGTTGAGGGTAGGATGGTGTATGTTGTCTGCGTGGATTTTCGTAAAGCATTTGATAAATTCCCCCATAGTAGGCTGATCCAGAAGATTAAGATGCACAGGATTAATAGTGACTTAGTCGTATGGATTTGGAACTGGTTTACTGATCGAAGACAAAAGGTTATGGTTGTAGGAGAATATTCAGGCTGGAGGACTTTGACCAGTGCAGACGTTCAGTTAGTAAGTTTGCAGATGACACCAAGATTGCTGGGGTCACGGACTGTGAGGAAGGCTGTCAAATAATACAGCAGGATATAGAATCAGAAATGGGTCGAGAAATGGCAGATGGAGTTTAATCTGAGCAGTGTGAAGTGTTGCACTTTGGGAAGTAAAATGTAAGGGCAAAGTATAGAATGAATGGCAAGACGATTAACACCCTTAACGGCATTAATGAAAAGAGTGATCTTGGGGACCAAGTCCACAACTCTCTCAAAGTGGCCACATATGTAGATAGAGGGGTAAAGATAGCATATGGTATGCTTGCCATCATTGGTAGGGCATGCATATGAGGAAGTCATTATGCATTTATAGGACTTTAGTTATTTGAAGTATTGCATGCTGTTCTAGTGTACCCTAGCCCTAATAAAGGAAGGATGTGGAGGTGTTTGAAAAGGTGGTTTACCAGAATGGTGCCTGGATTAGGGGGCAATAGTTACAAGAAGAGGTTGGACAGACTTAGATTGTTTTCACTGCTACGCTGGAAGTTGAGGGGTGTATATAAAATTATGGAAGCATAGACAGGGTAGACAGTGGGAACCTTTTCTCAGGATGGAAATATCAAATATTAGAGGGCACAGCTTTAAGGTGAGAGAGGCAAAGTTTAAAGGAGATGATATTGGTACGTTTCTTTTTGCACAGAAGGTGGCGAGTGTCTGGAATGCGCTACCAGTGATGGTCATGGGTGCAGTGGCATTTAAGAAACTTTAGGAATGATATATGGATATGCAGGGAATGGAGAGATATGGATTATGTGCAGGTAGATAAGAGTTGGTCTTGGCATCACGCTTGGCACATTGTGGGCTGAAGGGCCTATTCCTGTAGCGTACTGTAGTATGTTCTATGTGGTCCACTTAACTAAATTATAGCAGTCAAACTTAAACCAGCTGTCATTACACAACCATCCTTGTCAGCATTTCTTGATCATAAGCAGCAGTCCCCAATCCCCCTTCCCGCCATCACATGGAGTTGCAGTCAGCATCAGTATCCAATTGCCTAAATAAATCAAATGGGTTAACTTTGGCACAGAGTGAAGATTGAAACCACAGCTTGTAGGGACTGGGACTGAACAGCACATTGAATCATCAGTTAATTAAAACTACATCAGTGCAAAGTGCTGATATGCATGTATGATGTAGCTCTGTTTTACATGTGCATATGAAACCAAGGTCAACCAACATCATGATTTTATGAGAAAGAACAAACTGAAAAAGGAGTTTTTATCCAAATTCATGAGACTTTAAGGTTTCATCTAATCATGATGAAAATCTTAAACATACCTCATCCAAACTGTTAAGCTGAGGCATGAGAAGAGAGATCTGCATCAGATGCCTAGGAAAAGTCATTAATTAAACAGCATTAGATGAAATAAATGTAACAGTGTAAAATTCAATACCAGCTCTGCCATTGATTAAGAAGTAGGCTATAGTCTATCTGAATTATGCCCTATCCATTAATTCCCATGGTGTTCAGACATCTCGTCTTAAATATGTTCAGTGATTGATCATCTCCAGCTCTCTGGAGTAGAGAATGGTAGTTCAAAAACTCCTTGTTACATTTAAAAGCCAAAAAAACTAGAGTTACTGGCAATCTGAAGCAAAAAAAGAGAAAAAGGACAGCACAGTGGTGCAGCTGGTAGAGCTGCCACTTCACAGTGCCAGAAACCCAGGTTTGATCCTGGCCTCAGGTGCCACCTGTGTGAAGCTTGCACATTCTCCCTATGACCACGTGGGTTTCCTCCGGGTGCTCCGGTTTTCTCCCGCATCCCAATGACGTGTGGGTTTGTGATCAATGGCATGGTTTCAGTAGTCCGAAGGGGTGTTTCCAAGCTGTATCTCTAAACTAATCTAAACTAAAAAATGTTAGAAATAATCAGCAAGTCAGGCAGCATCTGTGGAGAGTGAAACGGAATTGACCTTTCAGGTTGATGACTTTTCGAAAGAATAGGGTAAAGGTTCTGATAAAAGGTCATCAACCTGAAAGATAACTGCTTCACTCTCCACAGATGCTGGCTGGCTGATCCGCGTGTCAACAACATCTTGCTTTCACTCCCAGGTACATGATTATCAGGCAAGATAGAGAGGAAGGTTTACAATATTGGTTAAGGAAGCAAATGTGGCTCTTAAGAAGGGTGATATGGAAGAAATATCAACAAATTAGACAGCATGGATTGAACAAAGGAACCTAAAAGAGGCATTTAACAGCTGGAAATGTTCTATAGCTTCCCAAACAATCAGTGGAAGAAAGAAGAATAAGTATGTTTAAAAAATTTCTGAGATACTAATAGTGACAAATTTCAACTACCCTAACAGTAACTAGAATAGGAAGAACATTGGAGAAGCTGGAGATATCTTAAAATGCATTCAGCGAGTTTTAATCTGCATGTCATTGGCTAAACAATAAAATAGGCAATTCTGGACAGTTTTAATGAATTGGGCAGCTGGCAGTGATATCAATGTGAGCACATTTCAGTGATCGTGATTACAGAGCAGATTTGGTGTAGGTACAAAAAGAGCAAAGAAAGATTGGGAGTAACAATTTTCATTTGGTAAAAAGCCCAGTTTTAATATACCAGCAAGGAATTCAGGAAAGGTGCACTGGAAATAAATCAGTATCAGAATCCAACCAAGCAAAAGATAGCAGCTTTGTAACAAATACATCCCCTCAAAGAAAAAGGGTAATATTCCTAAATCTGGACCACCCCTACCACCTTTCTTCTTAAACCCCAGAGCTCACTGAACCTACAGGGTTGCTCAATGTAACAAAAGAATGTATAGAATGTGCAAGGTTGAAACTAAAATTGAAATTAAAAGGCAAAGAGAGGATCTGAAAAACCAGCAGCTAAAATCAACAAAAACCCAATAATGTTCTATAAATATATAAACAGCAGGAGGATAACAATTGAAATGATAAGGGCTCTTAGGAGCCAAAGGTAATCTGTGTATGGAGGCGGAGGGCATAGACATGATACTCAATGAATAACTTCCGATTTCACAAAAGATGGCTATGGTACTGGCTTTGCAATTAAAAAGTGAAAAATACCAGATGTGATAAATATAGAGAGCAACAGGCGTTTAACATGTTTAAAAATAGATAAATTGCCGGGTTAGGATAAAAAATCTCCCAAACTGAACAAAGAAAAGCAGTGGAGGAAAAAAAACTATCATTTTTCAGTCATCCCCAGACAAAAGCCAAAGCCTGGTGCCAGAGGACTGGAAAGCAGTAAACGTGGTATTATTATTCAAATAGGATGGACTGATTAATTATAGATCAGTCAGCCAAATTATTGAAAAATTCTGAGAAACAATATAAATCATAATTTGGAAAGACAAATATCAAGAGCAGTCAGCATGAAAAGGTTAAGGCGCCACACGATGGCAGCCTCACTAACAGTCTGTCTTGTCCTTTTCTCCTTTTGTTGTTTTTAGTTTGTTGTTTAATGTATGTTTTAGTGTATCTTCAGTTTTGTATTGGGGGGTGGGGGAAACTTTTTTTATCTCTTTCCTCGACAGAGATGCAACTTTTGAATCGTATTTCCGTCCGCACTGCGGCCTAACATCGTGGAGCTGGCGGTCCCTTTGCTGGAGATCGACTTCGGTAGCTCCAACCGCTCTTGCGATTCCTTTGTTAGGGATCGACTTCGGGAGCTCCAACCGTGGGAGCCTGCGGGCTTAACATTGTGGAGCCCACGGTCCCTTGGTCAGGGACCAACATCGGGAGCTCCAAGCCGCAGGAGCTTCGATCGCCCCGATGCGGGAGCTTCGATCGCCGGCTGCGGATGGTTCGACTGCCCCGACCGCAGGAGAAAAGGATGGAAGAAGATAATACATTATTCCCTTCGATCACAGTGTGCTATGGTGGATGTTTATGTTAATTTTTATGTAGTTGTGTGTCTTGCTGCGTTTTTGGTATGACTGTATGGCAAATCAAATTCCTTGTATGTTCTTACATACTTGGCTAATAAATTCTTTGTATCTTGTATTTGTATCTTGTATAGCTGATTAAAGTAATGGAATATTTTGAGGAGGCAATGATGAGAATCAATAAATATGACGCAGTTGTAGTCTACATGGCTTTCGGCATGGCTCCATGTAACTGACTGATCATAAAAATTAAAACCCAACAGATTCAAGAGAAATAGGAAACTTGAAATCATCATTGACTGTGACAGAAAGCAAAGGGAAATAGTAACTAATTCGGTGTTTAGTTGACTGGAAGATTGATGAGCACAATGCATTTTCCCTTGCTTGTTGAGGTATATATCAAATGACTCTTTTAAATGCCAGAGATGATGCATAGAGTATCAAAACAGACCACGTAATGGATAGTACAAAAAGGTTGAAAAGTGAGGAGGGAAAAAGAAATCGATTAACCAGCCAAGTAAACATTAAAATGGCAAATGGAATTCAGTCCAGAAACACATGACAGATTTTTTGGGGAACACAATCAAGGCGAGACTGCAAACGATTCTTAGAACCTCTATCCATAAACCCCAAAGGTAATAGGACCACGAAGATAAATTGGTTAAGAAGGCATATTAAACACCTGCCTATGATGGTTGAGGCCTAGAATATAAGACAGGAAAGTGGTCCTATAAAAGTACAGAACACAAGCTAGGCTACAACTGGAGTATGGCACACAACTTGGAACAGGGAGAATGTGATAGTAATATAGAGAGTAAAGAGACACAAGAGACTGCAGCTGTTGTCATTTGGAGCAAAATAACAAACTGCTGGAGGAACTCAGCGGGGGAGGCAGCATCTGAAATGAACAATCGAGACCCTTCATCTTTATCTGGACTTATACAGACATTAATTGCCATGACTAGAGTGTTTTATTTAACAGGGAAGATTAGCTACATGCATTTGGTTACTTTAGAATGGGAAGGGGGCTTACGCGGACTGCAAAAATCAAAATAGTCCAAAAAAAGTGTGAATTTAATAACCCTAATGAAATTAGTTGAAGAATTACTAGAGGTGAATTGAAGAATTTTTTTCACCTAAAGACTGACGTAGGTCTGAAATGAAACAGCCTAAAAGGAGTTATAGCCTACAAGGCTCAGGAACGAAGATGGGATGTAAGATTAGTTAGGATCATTTCATCATGGACTCATTGGACCAAATGGCCTCCTCCTGGGTTCTACATTTCTCTGATTCTACGATAAGTTTGTGTAGTGGACTATCAGCTCTTATAACCAAGAAATAAGTTCCCACAGGTACATAATATGGTTCTCACTCATTTTGTTCTTCTTCGGAAGTCCCAGTGTTGTTGCCAGTTAAATGTAGATCCTGTAGGTGGCAGCACTGTGCCAGCGATCTCTGAAGACAGGAATGACAAAAATAACTTCACTTTCGTCACTCCCTTAGCAACTGCAATTTATTGAGTTTTTTAAAGGTCAAATGCTGTTCTCGTTAGACAGGCATTTCAATCTTCATAATATGCAAATCTATGCACATAATACATTTATTTTAGTTGCAAATTTGGTTGAAAATATAAACGCACATGCAAACTAAAATAATTTTATAATAAGAATTCACAACTATTTATAACATCCACACTATAAGAGGATTCAATAATACTCACAAGTTCGTCCTTCAAGTCAATGCAGTTATTGGCTATGTTAAGGACTTCAAGATTAGGGAATTGTTTGGAAAAGCTGCATACAGACTTCAGCTGATTTTTGGCAAGATTCAACTCCTGCAAGGAACTGAGAAGCACCAACTGTGAGTGTCACAAAAATAAAAGCTAAGAGACTGAGAAATCACAGGAAGGAAGAATATATACATTCTTAATGAATATGCAAACATCATAAAATTAATAGCTTTCAAATATATTACAGGTGTATTATTGAATATTAATCCTTTAATATTTTTATTTATCTGAAAAGTGATTTTTACAATGTTTTTTAAGCAGACTATATAGATCGACAAGTGAATGTGTGATATTCTGCTTCCTCATAAAAAAGAAAAATAAGATTAATAAAATGTTCACTGTGGGTTATTGCACTGCATGAAAACATCACTTAGGTCCACTCTGTAATTTAGATATGATATAAATGTCAAGTAGAAATGTAAAATTGCTCCACCTTAGGCCGTATTCAGTCCTAAGAAAATAACATAATCAGGAAATCAAAAGGGTACGTTTTTTGCAAGGTCTATCGGGCAATGATAATGCCTGACAATACTCCAGAACTTTATGGATTTCTGCAAATTCAAATTGATTAAAAAATCCGAATAGATTAAAAATCTATTTTTATCGATCAACTTTAAATCCTACCAAGGATGCTTACAGGAATATGATTATTCTAGAAATGAAACCACTTAATTGGACACAACAAAGTTTCACAGTCATCATGTGAATGCAGAATCTCCAGAGCTGATTGAAGAAAGAATGTTATACAAGGGAAAGACCCTGCTCTTCCAACAGTGCCATGGAATCTGCTCCATCCACTTAAGCAAAAACTATATTTAGATGTCGGTCAATCTTGTGTATTCAAGAACAAAGTACATTTTGAGCAACAACTTACTGACACAAAGATGCCAATATTTGATACTAGGCCATCATTCCTACAATTCTCCACCTGCCACCAATTAAGTGTTTTTGGCTGAAAAATCTATATGCACGCAAAACCCAAACTGGATGGTACTTACTGGATTTACAAAAGAGGTTTACAAGAATGATTCCAGGAATGAGAACGTTTGACGGCACTAGGCTTGTACGCGCTAGAGTTTAGAAGCATGAGGGGGGACCTCATTGAAATGTAGCAAATAGTGAAAGGCTTGGATAGAGTGGATGTGGAGAGGATGTTTCCTCTAGTGGGAGAGTCTACGACCAGAGGTCATAGCTTCAGAATTAAAGGACGTTCCTTTAAGAAGGAGATGAGAAGGAATTTCTTTAGTCAGTCGGTGGTGAATCTGTGGAATTCTTTGTCACAGAAGGCTGTGGAGGTCGTCAATGGATATTTTTAAAGCAAAGATAGACAGATTCTTGATTAGTACGGGTGTCAGGCGTTATGGGGAGAAGGCAGGAGAATGGGGTTAGGAGGATAGATCAGCCACGATTGAATGGAGGAGTAGACTTGATGGGCCGAATGGCCTAATTCTGCTCCTATCACTTATGACCTTATGACCTTATGACCGTTACAAACTTAAAACATAAAACCATTCATTTAAAACCATCCATTTACACATTATTGTTCCATTGCAGCACTGCATATCGGGCCATTTGCATTACAAATGAAACCTGTAAAAGTTCATTCAACAAAACATTGTGTTTTGGGCATTTGGGTGATTTTCTTTATTGTTTTGCAGATTATACTTCCGAATCATTAACCTAGATTTCTATTCCCAAAATGCTAATCACATGGAGATCACAAGTAAAATATATGTAGTAGCTGAAAATAATTTGATCACCCAAGACTTGATTTGCCTGAATACATAACACAAAGAAATGCTGCTGTAATAGGCTGCAACGTTTTGGTGTGCAAAAGAAAAGAATCCAAAGATGATGCAATGACAATCTTAAAAGATGAAGAAACTCATCATCTTGTAACTCCCGTGGATCAGGAGAGTTGATTAAAAAAAAACATTTTATCATGCTTTTCATCAGCCCGCGAGATAATGGATCAGAATTTGGATCTTGATTGATTAATGGAACTTGTAATCTCTGCAGTATTATGGTTGCTTTGTAATGTTTGGGGGAGTGGGATGATGAACCAGAAAAACCCTGCAAGCAAACAAGGAGGAAAACCGGAAAAGAAAACTCAAATTCTTTTCAGAAGAACTTTTCTCACAACAAGAAAAACAAGTTGTATTCAATAGCACCTTTAACATAATGCAACCACTCAACACACATTTCAAAACCATTTACTGCAACTGACACTGAGCTGAAAGAAGTGCATTGAGAAATATGAACAAAGACTGTCAAGGGGGGTTAGGTTTTAATCTACCAGAGAGGCAAAGATTGAGCCGAGACTTGGCTAAAAACATCGTGATATAGGAATCTAAGGTTGGCAATTATTTCTTATCCTTTGGTGTCAAGACAGATCATAAACTTTGACTTGAATTGCCGCCAACAAAGGAGGAGGATGCTTTGAGGATGCAGGGTGGCTTGGACAGGTTGTGTGAGTGGGCAGATGCATGGCAGATGCAGTTTAATGTGGATAAATGTGAGGTTATTCAGTTTGGTAGTAAGAACAGGAAGGCAGATTATTATCTGAATGGTGCCAAATTAGAAAAAGGGGAAGTACAACGAGATCTGGGTGTACTAGTTTATCAGTCACTGAAAGTAAGCATGCAATTACATCAGGCAGTGAAGAAAGCTAATGGAATGTTGGCCTTCATAACAAGAGGAGTTGAGTAAAGGAGCAAAGAGGTCCTTCTGCAGTTGTACAGAGCCTTAGTGAGACCACACCTGGAGTATTGTGTGCAGTTTTGGTCTCCAAATTTGAGGAAGGACATTCTTACTATTGAAGGAGTGCAGCGTAGGTTCACGAGGTTAATTCCCGGAATGGCGGGACTGTTGGATGTTGAAAGACTGGAGTAACTGGGCTTGTATACTCTGGAATTTAGAAGGATGAGAGGTGATCTTATTGAAACATATAAGATTATTACGGGTTTGGACATGCTAGAGGCAGGAAACATGTTCCCGATGTTGGGGGAGTCCCGAACCAGGGGCCACAGTTTAAGAATAAGGGGTAGGCCATTTAGAACGGTGATGAGGAAAAACTTTTTCACTCAGACAGTTGTGAAGTTGTGGAACTCTCTGCCCCAGACGGCAGTGGAGGCCAATTCCCTGAATGCTATCAAAAGAGAGTTAGATAGAGCTCTTAATGATAGCGGAGTCAAGGGATATGGGGAGAAGCAGGGACGGGGTACTGATTGTGGATGATCAGCCATGATCACGGTGAATGGCGATGCTGGCTTGAAGGGCCGAATGGCCTACACCTGCTCCTATTGTCTATTGTCTATAACATAAGCAACTCTATAATATAATAAAGAAAAATATGCCTTAAAGAGCCACTATACCTCAAACAAATGAAATATCAATAGCGAGGTTATCAATTTTAAATTAACTGATGGATTAAAACAAACTCTGTAACAGAATGAAAAGCTTTAAAGCTTGTGTGGAAAACTAACAAATAAGCAAGCAAATATTCAAGAAATCAGCTCTTACATTTATTTAATGGAAAAAAATGTTGCTGTAAATCGATGGGATTTGACTGCAGATGATAAAACTTCAGTAATTTCATACATGTATGCAGATCTCACATTAAACCTCAATTCTGAATTCACACAAAATGAATTTTAATCTTCAGAGACTTGACACAATAAATGGAGGTTTAAACAATACATCACCATAAACAAATGGTGCCACGGTACTGCAGCATAGAGAGGTTTGCCTTCACAAACGCAGCTTATTTTTAAGAATCTTTGCCAGTTTAATTTGCAACTGGTTTTCCTGCCTTTCTCTGAGTCCAAGACAATCTTGGACAGGAAAGAAAGTGAGATCATGTCTTGATTATGAAGACGACTCTCATTGAAATTCATTTGAAATCTATATACTAAAACTCTCGTTTGTTTGTTTGTTTGTTCCTGAACTACAGCTAAAACAGTACACGATAGCGCGTCAATTTTAGGCCCACCTTATCGTCATCCCTTTGGTGCTAATGGAAGTAGTTTCATTGACATCGGTGTAATATTTTTTAAGTTATTCACATTTTTAAGTTTAAATCTATCTCCTAGAGAGGGAGGGGGAAGGGAGGGAGGGGGTGGAGGGAGAGGGAGGGAGGGGGAGGAGGGAGGATAAGGGGGGTTGAGGGGGATGGAGTGAGGGGGAGGGGAAGGGGGAAGGGGGAAGGGGGGGTGGAGGGATAGGGGGGAGGGGAGGGGGGAGGGGGGAGGAGAGGGTGCTGCACCAATGCAGGAGAGGTTTGGGCCCAACGGGTCCACTTGAACAACTGCTGTTTCCACGTTGCTTATTATAGAATGAGGAAAATGAAGTTCAAAAACTTTCTTATGTGTTTGTTTGAATTTTATGTCCTTACTGTGCACCCTATCAGCTTTTATACTGATTTCAATGGATCATAAAATGAAATAAAAAAGTAGAACTGGAACAGACACAATGTGCTGGAGTAACTCAGCAGCTCAGGCAGCATCTCTGGAGAACATGGATAAATGATGTTTCGGGTCAAGACCCTTCTTTAAATATGGAGAAGGGTCTCGACTGAAACGTCACTTATCCTGTTCTCCAGAAACTATGCCTAACCTGCTGAGTTACTCCAGCACTTTGTGTCCTTTTGTGTATTAACAGTTCTTTGTTTCTACAAGTAGAACTGGAACCTGAGCCAAATCAATATCTGGAAGTTTAAAGCTAACAATTCCAAACTGCAGAAAATTTCAACGAGAGAGTCAAAAAATATTGCCCAACCAAGGAAACCAGAAAGGCAACAACTCTAAACAAAATGAACTTCAAAGCATTTCTCAAAGTTCAAATAATCCCATTGTCACTGCCCTTTCCACTTCAACGACACTGACGTTTTGGCATTTGAAACAGACAAAGAGGATCTTGGGAGAAAGGTTAAAAGTATAGTTTTTTGAGATTAGAATCTGAACTCTAGATAACCTTGTTCACTTGGCTCTTGAAACAGAATAAAGTCCCTGTTCTTATTAATGAATATATTTGATTGCTCCAGAATTGCAAGCAACAGAGAGAGGAGAGACAGACAGAGCAAGGAGAGGGCAGAAAGTGAATGAGAAAACAGAGGATATAAAAGCAAGTGAAGGGGAAGGGAGAGGAAATGCATTAGGAAGGGGTGGGAAGGTGAGCAAGAAACAAAGCGAGCGAGGCGGAGGGGAGGAAGGAGAACGAGGAGGAGAGGGAGGAAGGTGAACGAGGGAGGAGGTAGACTGCAGGGAGAGAGGGAAGGTGAAAAATGAGAGGGGAGAAAGGGATGGGGTGGGGGTGGAAGGGAGAAGGGGTGGGAGAGGAAGGGAGAGGGGTTGGGAGAGGGGTTGGGAGAGGAGAGGAGCTGGGAAGAAAGGGAGGAGGTGGGGGGAAAGGAAGAGGGAGAGTGGGAGGGAGGGGAGGAAGGGAGAGGGGTAAGGAAAATGGTGGAAGAGGAAGGGAGAGAGAATGGAAAGGGAGAGGATGGAACGGGAAAGGGAGAGGATGGGAAGGGAGAGGATGGAAAGGGTTAGGGAAGGGAGAGGAAGGGACTGGGGAGGGAGAGGGGGATTGGAAGGAGGAAGGGGCAAGAGGGAGAAAGACGAGAGGGGGAGGGGGAGAAAGGTGAGGGGAGGGAGGCAAGAGGGGAGACGGGGAGGAGGGTTAGAGGGGAAGAAGGGTAGTGGGGGAGGAGGAGAAGTGAAGCGAGAGGATGAGGGGGAGGAAGGTGAGAAGGGGGGACAGGGAGGGAAATGAGAGAGAGGGGAAGGGGTGGGAGAGCAGGGGGGAGGAGTGGGAGAGCGAGGGGGATGGGGTGGGAGATCGAGGGGAGGAGTGGGAGCGAGGGGGTGGGAGTGGGGGGAGGGATGGGAGAATGGGGGGAGGGGTGGGAGAGCGAGGAGGAGGGTGGAAGTGTGAGGGGAAGGGATGGGAGAGCGAGGGGGGTGGGAGAGCGATGGGGAGGGGTGGGAGAGCGAGGGGAAGGGGTGGGAGAGTGTGTGGGGAGAGCAGAGCAAGTGAGGGGAGGTGAGAATGAAAAAGGGAGAAGGAGAGAATGAGGTGGTGGGGGAAGCCAAATTCATATGATGGGACAAAGCGAACATTAGAGATTGTTGAGTCATCATAGGATGGGTGGGGAATGGGAAGTCATTCGTAAATATTTGGTTTCAATCTGGCTACGTTTGTATTGAAATACTGCATCAAATCACCATCTGGATACACCAATCAGCAATTACCGTTTAAGCGAATCACTGGGGGTGGGACCAGGCACTCATTCCAATCCCCAAATGTTGAAACTGCTTCAATGTTCATCTTCTACCCTATTTGACATCCCTGCTGCACTTCACCAACCTCAATTTAGAAGTCAAATCCCCAAATTTCTATATCAAATCAAATGATGAATCTGTCCTAAAAATATAGGTTATCGTTAAGCAGTATGAAAAATGCTCTGTATAATGTAGCCAGTATTTACAATTTACAGTGGGAACAATTGTGGAGATCCTCTAGCTTGTTCATCAGCCTCCTCGCTTCAGGATGATGACACATGAAAGAAATGTAAAGTGAAGCATGAATAATTTTTCTAACAGTACATCAGCAAGCAGCTGGGGCTGCCAGAGGACAGGATGATTAATTATCTACCAATCCTCCATCTGGTGCACACACAAATAGGGGAGATTAAAGCTCAGGAAAGGAATACATTTTAAATAATTGTTTTTTTAATAATACTTGCTATGAGTACTGAATGCCTGAAATAAAATCATGGGACTCTTGATAATTTAATATTGTTTTAATATGTATATAAGGAACGGATAAGGCTTGTAGTAGTATGACAAATGTTGTGTCCATTATCAAATATTTACTGACCAAATAGCAATATGGAGAAGGAATACTGACTTGTTAGCTTATTTAATTAATAATTTTAATTTATGTCATCAAGTAAATATTATTAAATACTGAGACTGGACATAATATTAAAACATAAACAGGTGCACTGGGAAGAGAGACTGGATCAATAAGTATGTAAAAAATGAAATGGGAGATTTAAGATACTTGTGGATATTTCACTTACACAACAAGGGCATCCAAATAATCAACATTAAATGCAAACATTTTTACAGTTTTGCTACATTTCGTTCACCCAGGAACTCTTCGCCCATTAAATATATTCTATAGGTAGACACAAAATGCTGGAGTAACTCAGTGGGCCAGGTAGCATCTATTCTATGATATGATTTTTCTAACTCTGATTTGAATCCACCATTTTCAGAGTTTGTGTCAGGTGGGGCAGGGTGAAGGTGGGAGATGTGGGAGAAAAATAATTTAATTTACGATTAAGGCCAACAAACGCAGATGGTGGACGAAGGATGCCTTTTCTTGCTCCAAGCTTTCTCAATAGTTTGACAGAACAAATCCACAAACCTCAAAATTCCAAGCCTTTCAGTACTGCACACGACATTGCTGGACAGATCTACGGACTGTGGAAAGGACAACAAGACATAATTCACATCGACAGTGACAGGTCTGTCAACATATATGAAAATTGTTTTGATGGGATAACTGTTTTTTACAAACACATACAGTTAAAGTTTCCAGCAAAGATAGTCCATGGACTGCTGAAATTTTGTTGTTGGATAAATCCAGTTCCTGTAACTGATGTGAAAAAGAACATCATTAGAAGATGAATTAAATAATTAATATTTACATTTACATTATACTTGGTTCTCTCCCCATCACACGGTTTGGCCTATTCACATCACCAGCCACCCCCTATCCCACCTCCAAAAAACAGAACCGCCCGATGATGGTAAACACACCCCAAGTAACACTCACCAACCACAGACAACCACAAGTCCAATCTCAGGAATGGAGTACAGGCTGGCACGTTTTCACGTGTGAAATGTGCAAGACCCAGTTTCTTGTGACAAAGGCTTTGGACATGTGAACTTTGATGCAACGGGACCACAATCAAACTGGTTGTTATTCCACTGTATAAACACTATTCCAACATATCCTTTAATGTGCAGTGGAATATCTTGACTACAGATTTTAGCACAATCACACAACATAATCATGAGTAGCTAGCAAGAACTGGTGATTGTTAAATGCTATTACACTCTATACTAATTGGGATGGCACAGTGGCGCAGAGGTAGATTTGCTGCCTTACAGCGCCAGAGACCGGGGTTCGATCCTGATTACGGGTGCTGTCTGTACGGAGTTTGCACGTTCTCCCCGAAACTGTGCGGATTTTCTCCGGGTTCCTCCCACATTCCAAAGATGTAAATGTAAATAACCTTTATTGTCACTACACAAAGTACAGCGAAATTAAAGCAGTCCAGATGATGCAATCACACACAGCAGACAGTGCAAAGGATAAACCTTTATCCATAACAAGCTAAACCTTGTTTGTAGTGCGAGTTTGTAGATTAATTGGCTTCTGTAAATTGTCCCTAGAGTGTAGGATAGAACTAGTGTACGGGGTAATTGTTGGTCAGCGCAGACTCGTTAGGCCAAAAGGCCCGTTTCCACGCTGTATCTCTAAACTTAACTAATTTACAAAAGATTGTAGCCCCAGTGATTAAATAGTATACAACTTAGGTTGCACAGAAAAGGGTGAAGATATATAATACATGTAGTTTGCAGCTCATAGAATTCACTATATCCACCAACAATCAAAAGATAGAATTAATCAAATGTTATCAAATGTTAGCCTGCATATCCATACATAGATATACAGGTTAAAATAGTGGTACGCAGATTCACTTTGTTCTAAAAATTGTATCCACGCACAAATAATTAAAAATAGTGTCGCTATTCTATGAGGTAAGCTGGTCTATGTCCAAACTTTATACACTCCTCCTTTCCCCATATCTCTCAATGTCTTCAGCAAAATTAAATTCTGTCAACAATTTGCAAAAGTTATCAGGCATATTCATTTCCTGCAGGAAAAAAACAGCTTAATATACATAAATAGTTTCAACCATTTCAACCATAAACATTTCAACCATTTCAACCATAAACATTTCAACCATGATGTGAAATCATGTTTGTGATATGCTTTACTTTAGTAACTGTTACATTTTTATTCCTCATTGCAAATCTCTTGGTACACTGTAGTACAGGATCTGAAGAATGGTCTGACCTGAAAGATTAAGTGTCCATTTCTCACCACAGATGCTGCCTGACCTGCTGAGTTCCTCCACATTTTGATTTTTTACTGCACCCATTCCTCTTTACTCCAAAAACAACAAGCTCAGCTTATCTAATATATATACTCATCCCTGGAACCATTCTCGTGAATCCATTCCAAAATCTCTCTAAGACCTTCACATCTTTCCTTACATGAGAAGACGAGAATTTTTGGCATGTTTTACTGTTACATCTTAACCTTCCTGCTTTTTCTGCCCTCTGTTTATGAAGCCCAGATTTCCATATGCTTCAGTAAACACTCTCTCATCATGTCTGTCACTTTCAAAAAAAGTATTCACATTCAATAGTCCCTCTGTTCCTGCACACCCTTTGGAACAATGCTTCTTCATCTATCTTATCTCTCCTTGATCTTTCTGCCATAATGTGTCACTTCAAACGTTTCAAATTAAATTTTAAATGCCACACGACCACCCTTCTCCTTATAGTCTTCTTGCAGTCTGTTCCGGTTTCCTCCCACATTCCAAAGATGTGCAGTTTTGTAGGTTAATTGGCTTCTGTAAAAAAATTGTCCCTAGTGTGTAGGACAGAATTAGTGTGCAGGTGATCGCTTGTCGGTGCAGACTCGGTGGGCCGAATGGCAGGTTTCCATGCTTTATGTCTAAACTAAACTAAACCTCCTCTGGCAGCTCATTCCAGTTCAGCACCATCCTTTGTGTGAAAAATGAACTGCTCCGAGCCCCTTTATTTTTCTCCACTTCCACCTTAAACCTGTGCTCCCTAGTTCTAAACTCTGCTGCCCTACAACAAAAGAGTCAATGTCCTTTAAAATCTTATAAATTTCTGTATGGTTTCTTCCCAGCCATCTTCACTCTAAAATAGACCAAGCCTATTAAATCTCACCTTATAGCACCAGCCCTCCATTCAAGACCATACTCGTGAAGCTCTTCTGCACTCTCTATTGCGAACAGATCCTTCTCGCAGCGCGGTGATCAATACTATACATATTACTCTGATGGCAGTATAACCAATGCTATGCAGAGCTGCAACATGATGTCCCATTCTTATACTCAATATTTTGGCCTATGAGGACAAGCTTTTTAATCTTCTATACATTTCCAGCTTAATGCCCTCTGCAACTTCCAAAATTTTAACCTGTACATCCATATAGAAGTTAATAATATACATGCTACAAGTAAAAGACAAACTGCTGGAGGAACTCAGTGGGTCAGGCCGCATCTTTGCAGAGAAATGGGCAAACAATGTCTGAAGAAGGGTCCTGACACAAAACATTGTCTGACAATGTCCCTCCACAGATGCTGCCTGATCCGTTGTTCCTCCAACAGTATGTTTCTTAACAAGATTCCAGCATCTACAGTCTCTTGTGCCCACATCTGATAAGTTGTGATCATTGCCCCAACTTCCGAGGAAAACCACTTCCACTATCCTCCTGCATGAAAAACAACGATTTATAATGACGCATTGCATGTTGCCCTTGAGTCAATTCCTTATCTAAGCTGACAATTCAATTTTTACCTCATCGTCTTTTTTTTGGTGGGGTTTAGCCAACTGCCTTTGTAAAATTTAACAACTTTTGCCTCAACTTTTTCGGTTACCTAAAATATTTAATCAGATTAGTCAAACATAATTTGCCTTTGATCTGTGAATTTACATTGGCTCTCTTTTAACTCAAACTTCTCTGTGCCTATCAATTTTTTCCCCTTATTATTATTTTTTAAAGGTTCACTACCAAGGGTAAACTGACAGGTTTGGAGTTATTGCTATGTTTTTCCTCCCCTTTTTCACAAGGGTATCACATATGCCATGCCACCTGATTGATTGTTCTAAAATGGATCACTGCCAAGCAACATTAAAAGATAAAGACCTGATTGTGGAGCTGGGAGAAGTGATATTATAGCTGCTTCTCTAAACACGGCTCAGATTTTAAACACTAATCTTTTACCAAACACCTACTCACCCTGGATGCCCCTCCTAATCATTTCCTTTGTAAGCATTTGTAAGCCACTGCCAACTGTGGAGTACCATAGTCTTTGTCAATGAGCTCCCTAGCGACACCCAGTAGCTGCCTGCAGCTTGTTACATACGAATGAGCAGAAGGCCATATCTCCTCTTGAGCCTGTTTTGCTATTTAATAAATTCATGGCTTATTTGATTTTGCCACAGCTCCAATTTCCTGCCTGCTCTCTTAATTGGTGGTTACCCTATAGTCCAAATATCTATCTAAATGTTAATCATATTCAAAGATTTAGTGTCCAGGACAAAAAGCTCCAAAGATTGACAATCTTCTGAGGGATGAAATTCCTCTACCTCTCCAAAATGTGCAATCCCTTATTCTGAAATTGTACCCTTAATTCTTGATCCAACCTCAAAAGGAAACATCCTTTCAGAATCCACATTGTTAAGCCTTGAAGAATCCTTATGTTACAATAACTGGTGGTTGCTGGCATCATTTAGAAGAGGTCCAGGCTTGGGTGTACCATTCAAGTATTGAGTGGCACCTTGTGCATACTTCCACACTTACTAGCTCAGGAGAAACTATATCAGGCTTGCATGTTTCTTGAAGATACTTCATGCGCTAAGGAATCAATCATGAGAAGTCTAAGACAGGCAAAACTGAAATTGTTCATTGGCATAGTTTCTCACCTGGTAGGAAACTAGAGCATGCACAACTGCTTCTCTCGACTGTACAGTAAACCCTTGTTAGAGCAGATCATGGAGGGGGGAATAGTGTCCGTTATTGCCAATTGTCCGCTATAACTTACGGTATTATAATTGCATGTAGTTGAAGCAAAGAACTGCAGATGCTGGTTAATATGTAAAAGGACACAAAGTGCTGGAGTAACTCAGCGGGTCAGGCAGCATCTCTGGAAAACATGGATAGGTAACGTTGGGATCATTCTTCAGACTGATTCAGTCTGCTAAGTTACTCCAGCATTTTTCACCTTAAAACTATGCGCCAATGCCGTTGAACCAGCAAGCCCTTCTTCACCAGTTACCGCACCTTCCGTTGAAGCTGCTGTTATTGCAGCTCACTTTGTAGCCTCTTGGTACAGTGCTTTCTTCTGGCCACTGCCACCTACAGGAAACGCTCACAGGACAGGCTCAGTCACTGTGGGTTCCCTTCCCTCCCGATTTATCCTCTCCACGCTTCTGCCATTACTCTGCCCACCCACCCACTACCCTACAACCGCATCCATCATCTTCTCCCGTTGCCCTGTCCATCCAGCCTCTCCCTCTGCTCCACCGCTGCCTTCTACACCTTCCAAGGTGAAGTATGTCAGCGACTCCGGGGGAGAAGGAGGAGAAGGCGGCAGTGGAGGGGAGGGTGGCGGAAGAGACTGAGTCATCAGAGCAATGGGTGGAGGACGAGCTGGCATTGAAGTGGGGAGTGAACAAAGCCTCGGACCGACAGGAAGTAGAAGCAGAGCGTTGGAGGGGATGAAGTCCCACACTGACCGAGCTGTTCTGTTATTGGCGACAGCCTGAAGAAAGCGTAGTCCCCAGAGGCTACAACTTGAGCCGCAAAAACAGCTGCGTCAACTTGACTGTGCGGGCCGGACGTGGCGTCAGAAGTCAAAGCTGTAAGAGGGTGGGGAGGTGGTGTGAACTAGGAATGGTGTGGGCAAGTCTGTCCACTATAACCAAAGTCCGTTATAAAAGGGTTCGTTAAATTGTGGGTTTACTGTATTTAAGTCATATCTTAGAGTCATAGCCATAACTAACTACCAAGAAAGGCCTACATAATTTATTTAAGGACAGAGATTATTTGGACTGGACAGGCTACCTTCTTAAAGTCACAGAATATTTTATAAATCTCTTGGAACATTAAAGAATTAATTCAGAGTTAAATGATTTGAAATGCTCTTTGGCTTCAAATTATATCAATGAGCTGGTCAAAAATTGCATAATGTCCTTCTACAAACAGATCAATGCAATTTATCAATGCAGTTATTGTCAAAGTTAAGATAAAACAAATAAACTGATTTTTTTTTGCATTTTGTATTTTCACTACTGACCTTATTACATCTACTGAGATCAACGATCCCATACAACTTGTTGTGGGATGCAAACAGCTCCTCAAGACAGGGCAATCCATTCACAGCCTGAACAAAAAAATATATAGTTATGACTATAAGTGAAACACTATTTCTACAAAACACAATTTTTGCAGGTTCCGTAAATGAGGTCACTGATTAACTTTTTTTTCCCACTCTGACTAGATTTTAATTAACCTGTAAATACCCAAAATTCCAACAGGTGTATCTCATTTAAAATTGGAGCTAATATTATTAATGTTAATGATCATGTTATATTTCGATAGAGGACATTGACATGAAGATGAAAATGTTTGTATCTGGTAGGCAGGCGGGCAAAAGATGGAGAACACAATCCAGAAAAAAATGAAAACCTGAACTAAGATTGCAGCAGGGGAAGATGAAATAAAGATAGGATGAAATAAAGGATGAAAGGATATTGTAGGGGTTTTCAGAGAACTATTGCAATCACAAAATAGTGCAGCATGGAAGGACGTTAGACAGTCTATCAGATCCATTCAAGCTCATTATGCTGCCCACACTGCAAACTCATTTATTTTAGATACATACCCAACTTCTAGTCTATCATCGAATTTGTGGGCAGCAAAGTGGTGCAGCTGGTAAAGTTTAAATTTTACAATTTTTCCTCATAGCTCATTGTTTCCTGCTATTTAACCCATTTTCTGTCTTGCTATTTTAGATCACTTAATTTCATGGATTTTAATATTGATGATGACCATTACATGCCACTTTATCAAATGTTTTTTGCGAGTCTATATTCATAATCATAATAATACTTTAATAATCGTAACTGCATTTCCCTCATCAATTCTCTAAGTACACCAAAAAACTATCAAATATATTCAAATGATTTGCCTCTAACAAACTCATGGAATTCACACAAGTGACTGCTAGTTCTGTTCAACTTTGTGCCTGCTCAGGTATGGAGTTAAAGGCACAGCTTATGATGAATTAAAATGTCTGGTATGCATCCCACCTGATTTAGCATAAGATGCAACCTCAAAGCTGATGAAACCTTCAGACCAGATCCAGATAACTGCTGTCGGTAGTCTAAACTCATTTAGGATGAGTAGGAAATCAAGGAGAGATCCTGGGACATGATGAGTGTAATAATACAAATGAAATAAATATTTTAGGGATTACACAAGGATAGATAGAACTGAATCCATAAAAGGGGATTGCCTTTCTCGACTGAATGAAGTGCACATTTGTTCATTAGATATCTTTTTCTTCATGGTTTCCTTTTCAGTACACTTTTAGAGACCTCCTGTGCTGTCCAGCAGAGTTTGCACATTCTCCCTGTGACCACATGGGCTTCCTCTGGATACTCCAGTTTCTTCCCACATCCCAAAGACAAGCAAGTTGGTAGGATGATTGCCTTTCTTGTAAGCAGAATAAAAATGTGTGAGGAATAGGTCACCATGACAATTAGTATTTTACTAATACAATGGAATTACTTTGAGACCCAATGTAGACTAGATGGGCAGCATGGCTTATCTGTATGTTTGTAAGGAAAATGGAAATGAATGAGTAGATGAGATATTGATTGGGCTCAGGGTTTTTAAAACACCAAGAATATTTTTCTTAAATTCCATGCATCGGTTTAAAATGTTCTTGAAGAAGATTGGTGAACTTCAAATTAATTAACAAAATTCCAGCTGTCTCTAAAAAGCAGTAAATATACTTGTGATATCTAAAAAAAAGTCAGAGGGTAGGAAGAATCGGTTAAACCATTTCGCAGACTCCTGTAATTGTTTTGGTCATTCTTACAGTGATGTCGAAGGTATCACAAAATGCTGGAGTAACTCAGGTCAGGCAGCATCTCAGGAGAGAAGGAATGGGTGACGTTTCGGGTCGAGACCCTTCTTCAGTCATTCCTTCTCTCCTAACCTGCTGAGTTACTCCAGCATTTTGTGATACCTTCGATTTGTACCAGCATCTGCAGTTATTTTCCTACACTTACAGTGATGTCAGTTAACTGGTTATTGCTGATATCCAGAGATGTCAGTTGACTTAGTCCTGAAAACTCCCGTGACTCCACACATATCAGCTGGTTGCTATCCAGTCTCAATCTCTGCAGTTTCCGGAGTTTGAGCAAACCTTTTCCTAAATGTGAAAGAGAATGTTGAACAAATGACATTTTATACTTGATCCTATACTACAGTCAGTGATGAATTTCTTATATTCAGTACTGCTTGCATAAATAAAAATGCTCATTGGGGCTCCAACAAGAGCTTAACAAGTCAGTATCTTACAATCAGAGATACTTTTGAAGGTATATCATTATTGGAGAAAACACATTAGCTATTACTGTTATTATCCGGAAAAAAGTCCAAAATAAATCAATAAATCAATTTAATCACAATTCAATTTTCACTATGTCCATTTCCAGCCTATTAAGAAGTTCTTAAAAGTAAGCATTTTGTTGGTGTTAGGACACCAAGCTGTGAATATTTGTTTTAAATGTGTCTAATAACTATATCATAACTGGCAAAAAATAACACAAAATGTCTAATTTAAAATCAGGTTATTGAGGTGTGGTGGATTAGACATTTGGATTAAAATGCTATGTATGTATCATATGTCAGCAAATTACCATTCCTGAATATATCAAGGGATATTTTTAATACACGGTTTTCTTAAAAAATTATTTCTATTTTTTTTTATTTGTAATTGCACGGTTTCAAGGTAAATACTGCATACACAATACATGGGTGCAGCCTAGGAAAAAGACACAAGAAAGTAGGACCAGGTGCAGCCCCACCCTTAACATGATCATGGCTGATCAATGCTGGCCTCAACTCATCGTCTGTGTAATTTCTCCATACTATTTCTCAGTCTATCAATTTTTTGTTTACCTCTGCTTTGAATATTTTTAATGATCCAGCATCCCCCACCCACTGAGGCTGAAAACTGAAAAGAGATTCACCCCCTCCATGAAAAAAATCATGCATCAAACCCAATTAGGATCTTATATGTTTGAATACGGTCATCCCTCATTCTTCTAAACTCCCAAAGAATAAACACCCAAACTATTTAGTCTCTCTTTGTGGTACAACTCTCTCATCACATGAATAGCCTGGTGAATTTTCTTTGTACTACCTCCAAAGTTCCTACTTCCTTATTTAGATAAGGGCACAAAACTGTATACACTATTCCCAATCAGGCCTTGCTGTCACGCTGTATAATTAAAAACAATTTTTTGGTGTTCTTAAATTCCAACTCATTTTCAATGAAGGCCAAAATGTAATTTTCTTTCTCAACTACTTGTTACCTTTTTGTGATCCATGCTTCAGAACACTTAGATCCCTCTACACTGCACTCACATGCAGTCACTCACCATTTGGATAATAATCTGTTTTTTAATTTTTCTTACAAGATTTCACACTTCCAATCATTTGGTTCCAAATAATCATGACCTTATCAACTTATTAAAGATAAGTTTAATTGATTATTACATTTATCTGAACCCTGGTAACGATGAGATAACATCTTAAAAATCTCCTTAGCCCATAGTTTATGACAAAAAACAATACTGGAGTTATGAACCCGCTGCCATAATGGGGAAAGTCTGACAACAACTTCTGCAGTGAACTCATTTGCAGTTAATACTCCCCCTGTTGGGGGAGTCCAGAACAAAGAGCCACAGTTTAAGAATATGGGGTAGGCCATTTAAAATTGAGATAAGGAAAAACTTTTTCAGTCAGAGAGTTGTGAATCTGTGGAATTCATTGCCTCAGAAGGCAGTGGAGGCCAATTCTCTGAATGCATTCAAGAGAGAGCTAGATAGAGCTCTTAAGGATAGCGGAGTCAGGGGGTATGGAGAGAAGGCAGGAACGGGGTACTGATTGAGAATGATCAGCCATTGAATGGCGGTGCTGGCTCGAAGGGCCGAATGGCCTCCTCCTGCAACTATTGTCTATTGTCTACTGAAATCTGAAATGTCTGTCCATGATTTCCTTCTTCTCCACATGATCTAGACATTAGTGAATGGACAAGGATTTCAGATATATACATACCATTCCCAATGTCCAAAATTCTAAAACTACATTCTTTGATGAGTAAGCTGCAAGTTCCAAAAATCTAATTCTAAATCTAATATCAGATTAACAATATCTTCTGCCATGAAATTACAACAATATTTGAGGATTGATTACACTTAATTATTTCGATTTTTTATATTTTTGTGTCCATGAGGAATGTTTGTTTTGATTGGCTCTACAGCTAGCTCGATAATATTTTTGTTTATGGACATTAGCGATCGCACAGAATGACTCTAACTGCAAATGACATTGGGAAATCCAAAATCTAAATTATAGGGAGCATTAGTGTTTCATCTTAGGTTTTCATGGAGGTCTGTATTGAGTGATTTCATTTAGATACTAACCACAAACACTTAATTATTTGAGCCCAGGATGCAATCCACCGTGCATATTTGCTACACTTGTGACTGAAAATCTAAATTTAAAATATATACCAATCCCTCCTTTTCCTTGCCTTTCCTGACCCTGAAAATTGCTGGCTTTACTTACTTATACTTGTTATGTGATTATACTGCAAATGAAGAACACGGAGCTCTTGAAGCCTATAAATAAAAACATGAGGGAATTTAGAACGGTTACAATCAAATTTTCATCTCCTTAAACTGTTAAAAAATAACACAAATTATAAATCCCACAGTTATTTAAAACTGGAAAGGATCATTGTAATGAGAATAATTCTCTGATATTTACCATCATTTCCCATTCCAAATAGATTCCCATTCCAAACAGATTGATCGAAATACCATTTTCCTCTCTGAATTCCAATTTGTTAAACTTGTTTCAGTGTGTCCCTTCCCATTTATCCAACACTTCCTCCTAATCAACCATCAGTACAGCACCACCTAAGAGCTGTACATTCAGTCCCATGCTCTACTTACTCGATACTCATGACTGTGCAACCAGACACAGTTCTAATGCTGTTTTTTAATTTGCCAATAATACCACTTTTGTTGGATGAATAACGGGTAATGATGAGACAGAGTACAGGAGGTAGATTGAAAATCCGACTGAATGATGCCAGAACAATCTTACTCTCAATATCCGCAAGACCAAGGAACTGATGGATTGGAGGTGAAGAGAATCGACAAGTTCAAGTTCATGGGCATGATCACTGAAGATCTGTTAAGAGTTATATACATTGATGCAATCATAAAGAAAACACGTTGACGCCTTTACTTCCTTAAAAGATTGAGGAGATTCGTATGTCAATTAATATTCTCTTGAACTTCAACAAGTTTATGGTAGAGAGCATATTGACTGGTTGCATCGTGGCCTGGTTCAACAACACAAACGCATATGGAACAAAGGAGATTACAGATAGTAGTACAGTTTCGGTCCATTACAGGTACTGACTTCCCCACTATTGAATGAATCTATCGGAGTCGCTTCCTCAAAAAGGCAGCCGGTATCATCAAGGACCCACATCACCCTTGTCATGCTTTCATTTCACTCCTACTGTTGGGAAGAAGACAGAGGAGTCTAAAAACCATAACCACCAGGTTCAAGTATAGCATCTTCCCAACAACCACTAGGCTCTTGAAAACGACACGACGCTTACCTCAACGATGAACTATGGATAGTTTTTGGTTGCACTAAGGGCATCAGATTATTTTTTTTGCACTCATATTGGGATTAATTTATTGATTTTTTATTTATTATATTTTATTTTTGTGTATTGTGCATACATGTCTGTTATACTGCAGTTAGTAGGAATTGCACTATTCCATTGTCGGTATGTATGACAATCAATCACTCTTGACTCTTATCAAATATTCTTAAACGACCCGCTGGCAAACTTTGCAACTTGGTGTATCCCAGAACTGAAATGCCTATCGATGCAAGCCTATCGCTTTTTAAATAAGACAACTAAAATTGTTTTTAGTTCTACAGATTTGGTGTCAACAACATCTTGTACAGCTGTGGTAAAATTTCCTTACTTTAGTATTCCTTTCCCTTTGCCTTCCAAATCATTTGCTCTATCTGCAGGTTAACTTTCTGCTTTTCATGCACAAGGATACCCTATAAATTGTAGCGTTCAAATCCCACTTCATTTTGTTCTGGGTATTTTAATCAATTGTATCCCCTTTTCTTACATTATATTCCACTACCAATTTTTTTACCCACTATTTTAATCTATTGATGTTCCATAGAGATATTTTGCAGCCTCCCCATAAGTTGCTTTTCTACCTACGTTTGTATTATAAGCAAATATGGCTACAATACATTTTGTCCCTACATCTGAGTAATTAATTTAGAACTTATCTCTGTTCTCCACTAGTGATAGCATGGCAACTTAAAAATTATCCCTTAATGCTAATTTTATTTACTATTGGCGAACTAATTCTCTGATATTTACCCCTCTCCAAATGCCATGACCTCATACCTTGCGCTGTCACCATTTATGAGGCACCTTTTTGAAAGACTTTTGGAAACCCAATTACATTATTTCTATTGATTTCCTACTAATCACAATGGTCATGACATCCTCAAAGAAAACATGTTAAATACAATTTCTCTTTCATAAAACCATGTTGACTGCTTCATTGTATTATATTATTTTCTTCTACCACTTCCTTAATAATGGATTTTGGCAGTTTCCTAATGATAAGTATCAGGCTTTCCAGGTAATATTTTTCTACATTCTTCTCCCTCCTTTGTTGAATAGGGGTGATCCACTTGCTGTTTTCTAAACCGCTGGGATCTTTTCAAATTCAGGGGAATTTTGAATGATTACAACAATCTCTACTGCCACTTTTTTAAGATCAAGAGATGCAGGCAATCAGATCCAGGGAATCCGTTACAATTTGATACTACGAGTTTGAACAGTACATTTGTTTTTACAATGATTAGTGTATTAACCTTGGATTTTCTATCATGAAGAGAGATAGAAAATATATTTTTCCAAAGTCTCTGCCATTGTCTTATTTCCCTATTAATTCCCTAATTTACTGATGGACCAGTTTAGCCGCTCACTTCTTTTTTGGATACCATCTTTAATTTCCTTTGTTGGCCACAGATGCATCAACCTTCTTGTGAAATGTTTGTCATTGAAGTACATATATGCTGAGAATTACAGTGTCTCATTATATATCGATATATGTGAGAATATCAATATACTACACAGTATTCTGTAAAAAACACAATAAACAACAAAAAAAAGTTCACTGTGTGTGTATGTGTGTGTGTGTATATATATAGAAGGGCGGCACAATGGTGCCTTTCAGTGCTAGAGACCCGGGTTTGATCCTGACTACAGGTGCTGTCTGTATGCTGTTTGTACCTTCTCCCTGTGACCGTGTGGGTTTTTTCCAGGTGTTGTGATTTCCTCCCACACTCCAAAGATGTACTGGTCTGTAGATTAATTTGCTTCGGAAAGATTGTAAATTGTCCCTAGTGTGTAGGATAGTGTTCGTGTATGATTGATCACTGGTTGACGTGGACTCGATGGGTGGAAGGGCCTGATTCCGCAATGTATTTTGAAAGTTTAAAGATTGTTTTCCCCCAAGTTATGTCATATGGAGCTTACTTGGAAGTTGTAGTGGTTAATAGCCTGATGATTGTTAGGAAGAAGCTGCTTCTGAACCTGGACATTAAGGTTTTCAGGCTCCTATACCTTCTTCTTGATGGCATTAATGAAATGAGTCTGGGGATTATGGAGGTTTGTGCCTTGACTTAATGAGATCACCTGAAGAATGACAGACACAAAATGCTTGAGTAAATCAGCGGGACAGGCTGCATCTCTGGAGAGAAGAAATCCGTGACGTTTCGGGTCAAAACCCTTCTCCTGTTGGTCTCCTTACCTAAAAAAGAATATATTTAGCTTAGAAGTATTTTAAATATAAATTCTTTAGATCAGTTCCTGAGGTGAGTGAGTTGCCATAAGAAGAGAGATTGAGTAGCATTGGCTTATACAAACTTGTTCATGGAAAAATGAGAAGCAATTCCATTTTGAGAGAACTTGGGAGATTTTTGCTGAGAGGTTATTTCATCTGTTTGACCAGACTTGTGGGAATAGCTACAGGATTAGAAGCCGTCCTTTTTAGGGATAAATAAGAACTTTATTCATACAGAGGATTGTTTATCCCAGATACTGTATGTTATTGAGTATATACAGGCACAAGACTGATTCTTTTTGTTGGATGAAAGGAATCATGGGATGTGGGAATTGTGCAGAAAAATTGAGTTGAGCAGAGGATTAGCCGTGATGGAAATAAATGGCAAAATAGACAGAGAATTCTTATGTCGGCTCTAATTTCCCATGTTATATCTGCCACTGGTTTAGCTAATAAACTGTCACAAAGATTTAGGGCCCATTAGGCATAACTACCTGATACATAAAATACAAAGATCTCGTGACTATATGTAGATATGTAAAATATGTTAGAACCCTAAAATCAGCCTTCAATGCAGCCTTTATTAAATATTTTCCATTTTACATACAAAAAACCTCCATTCTAGACCATTCCACATTTATGTGACGTACAGTTACTTTGTTTTACTGCACCACAAAAGTTATAGAATCTGGCACAGAGAGACAAATAGGCAGTCAGAGCAGCAAGTACAACAACATTGTTTAATTGAGAGGCTTATCATGACCCAGAAGGTCAAAGTACCAATTAATATGGCACTTAAAAAACCCCCGGCAAAACCACTACATTTGTTTCCCAGTGAATGGCTGTATCTGACTGCAGCTGTCATGGCAATATAATGTTTAAATTATGCCCCAAACTCTTGAATAAAAAAGTACAAAACAAAAATATTTGCTTGCCAGTTTCTGAATTGTACCCAGTGAATTTATTTTTTAAAAAGCATTTTCTGCAAAGCGATACCCTGTTCTTACTTGCCCCATAAGCTTAACAACCAGGTCAGGCTCAGGTTCAAAGCCACCCTTGGTTAAGCCGTTTAATTGCATATATGAATACTACTTAAGTCATGTCAGTGACTGTGGAACTCGTGTCTTCAGGATAATTGAAGAAAAAGATGATTCACATCATGTGAGATACACTGTGTTTACAACAAATGTTTCCAATGTAACAAATAATTTGATCAATGTTTCTAATCTTGTGCAAATGCCATCAGCACATTTCTTCAAAATATATGAGCATTGAGATAATGTTATCATATCATATCATATATATACAGCCGGAAACAGGCCTTTTCGGCCCACCAAGTCCGTGCCGCCCAGCGATCCCCGTACATTAACACTATCCTACACCCTCTAGGGACAATTTTTTTACGTTATCATTCAGAGATATGAATAGGGGGCTGGGCGTACCAAGGACTATGAATGTAACATCATGGCTATTGTACGGTGCTTGCACGGTAGGTCAAAAGGTCAAAGTGTGTGACCCACGGAGTCGCTCAAGCGTACTGGAGGACAAGCAAGCCTCCAGCATACACTCGTCACACACGCAACACGTACGTTCTTACCAGGAAAATACCGTCACGATGGTCAGTTTTTGTGTTGTTAAAAATTATGGGACTAGGACTAACCATGAGAGCCATTTATCGTACTTCAGAATTCCAAAAGTGAGGAGAAATGATGGTAAAGAGAAGCGAGAGTTGAAGGGACAACAACAGCTAAAGTGGTTGGCGAACATTGGCCCATCGACCCTCCAATCAATCATGGCTGATCTATTCATTCCCCTCAACCCCATTCTCTTGCCTTCTCCCCATAAACTTTGATCCCCTTCCAAATCAAGAAACTATTAATGTCCGTCTTAAAAATACCCTGTCTTGGCCGCCACAGCCATCTGAGGCATTGAATTCCACAGCTTCGCCACCCTCTGGCTAAAGACCACAGATTCACCATCCTCTGACAAAATACCACAGATTCAGCACCCTCTGGCTAAATGAAAAATGTTCCAACTAAATTGTCATTAACTTAGCTAATAAAAGAGTCAGGAGTGGGAAGAAAAGTTTTGATCATACAAAATTTCAATACCCTTCAATGCTAAATTTTTTATGCAACTCTTCCCCACAATTTTCCAGCATACGTTGAGTGACCATGGGCAGAACCCTGTTTGAAAGATAGGCTCCATCAATTGACCACCTATCATCACCCATCATGTGACAGAATCTTAGCTTAGAATAGGCACAGTGGCACTGCTACTGGAGTTGCTGCTTCACCGTGCCAGAGTCCCGGGTTCACTCCTGACCTCGGGTGTTGTCTGTGTGGAGTTTACACATTCTCTCTGTGACTGCCTAGATTTCCTCCGGATGCTCCGATTTCCTCCCATGTCCCAATGATGTGAGGGTTGTCGGTTAAATGGCCTCTATAAATTGCCCCTAATGTTCAAAAATTGGATGCAAAAGTAGGTGAACCTAAATAGGTGTAAATGAGTCATGGATTAACAGCGTGGACTCGGTGGGGTGAAGTGCCTGTTTCCATGCTGTATCTTTCAAGCAATCAATTAATGTGCCTACCCATACATTGGAGGTAACAAAGACAATTTAAAAATCATGCTAAAGAGCTTCTGCCCCATTTTTTCCCCACAGTTCCTTCATCATTATCTTTCAATATCCCAGTCCTTTAAGCCTAGTATTGAAAGCCTCGGTCAGAATTGTCTGGACACCTCTGCTGGACCCCAACATAACATCACAGAAGCATATGATTTTTTTTTTAAACAGAAAAAAATAATTTCTTCAGCAAGTTAGGGAACAGCTTTCTATCCAAGGTTGAGCCAAAAACTCCTCTCCTCCACTAATGATGTACCAGAGCAAATCTCTCTTTGTTTGATGCAAATCCCCTGCCTCCTGGAGTTAAAATAGCAAACATCCAGAAATTTAGCCAGAAATAGCAATATATTCCTGGATGATCAGATGTCCTACCACACTGGTAAAAGTGTCAGGCTTTACGATGGAATATATTCAAAAATATGTAAAACCTTGCAATGAAACCATTCCCCTCTGTTTCTAGCCAGCAGCTTCTACATCCAGATAGATACATGACCATTTTATTGGAATGTCATTTATTGTCTTAAATAATGACATTCTCATGTTGTGCATCAAATGGTTTCTGAATAGACATCATTGAAATACAGTGTAGTTTAAGCTGCCTTAAAATATCTAAAGACCATCTGTCACATCATATCAGATTAAATATTTAAGATTAAAAATCCCATTTAAACAATGAGAGAATACAAAAATATATAAACATACATCATACAATAAACTTACGATCATTGACACCAACCTGTCTAGATTCTTGATGTGTCTGATGTAGTTACCATATAGTTTGAGTTCAGTAATTTCACATTTATTCTCTAAATTCTCAATTTCTTCAATGAAGTTACAGGAAAGGTCCAGTATCTTTATTCCTTTCAACTGCATTAAAATAAACAGCAGGTTTTCAGAATATAGAGTACAGCTAAATTCATTTATCAGGGAATGTTATAAGAAAATTAGACGTGAAATTTTGCGACATGGGCAGACAAATAATTTATTCACATCAGCCTACTTACAGCCTATATTAACTTAAATATCACAGAGATACTGCAGCACAGGGTCATGAAAAACTTCAAACAATTATGACTGATATGGAATACTGGTAAAATGCAATAAAGCAACAAGCATATAAAACATGATAAGATGCATTTCTTATGAAATAAAGATTATTGTAGCTTTGTTTTCTTCTGAGCTTGTCTGACAGATCTGAGGGTCTTGCACCCTGTGCGGACAAGAGTGGGGGTTGTAGGAAGGATGAGCAACTTAACCATGGCACCATGGTTCAGGAAGTCATTCAAGTGTGGGGTGGTGGGATGGAGGGTGCAGATGAGACACATAGTTGTAATTGGAGACACTAGAGTCAGGGGGATGGACACAGGGGCATAGTACCAACGCCAAAAGTAAAACAAGGAAAGAGATTCTGCTGAGGAATCATAGCAGCTAGGAACTATATTAAAAAGTAGAATAAAAAAGATAATAATCTGTATTGCCACCTGAGCCAAAAGCGAATTGGCATACGTTCGATGAGATTAGTAAGTTAAATGTGTGAGAGAAGTGGGTTTGAATTTGTGAAACATTAACATCAGTATTGGGGAAGGAGGAGGCTGTTCCGATGGGACGGACTCCACCTGAACCATGCTGGGAGCAGGATGCTGGTGAATTGCATAACTAGGCCTGCAAGGGCTTTAGACTAAATAGTGTGGGTAGGAGTTCAACACCTTGGAAAGATATGGATAAAGGAGAGCATAGCAGAGATTACCGATGTCTCCAGTGTAAGAAATATGACAGGAAGCTTAAAAAGGGATAAGAATCTAATGTCAGGCAAGGTGGAAACCATTTTGAGAAGAGTGGTGGTAAATAGTGAGCTAAAGGTGTTATATATAAATGCATGTAGTATTTAAAACAAGGTGGATGAGCTTGTAACGTAGTTAGAAATTGGCAGGTACGACCTTGTGGGCAACACAGAGGCATGGCTGAATGAGGATCAGAGGACTGGGAGCTGACTATCCACGATACACATCCTATCGAAAAAACAGGCAAGTGGGCAGAGGGGGTGGGGTGCCCCATTGGTAAGGGATAAAATCCAATCCTTAGCAAGAAACAACATAAGATGAGAATATGGGGAATCCTTTTGGGTAGAGTTAAGAAATTGAAGGGGAATAATATCCTGACGGAAGTTGTATATCGGCCTCCAAATAATAGTCAAGCTGTAGGGCACAAAGCTATGAGATAGCTTTTTAGAGCATCTTGTTGTCAAGCCCACTAGGGAAAAATGCAATTCTGGATTTGGTGTTGTGTAAACAACCAGACTTGATGAGGGAGCTTAACGTGAAGGAACCCCGAGGAGGCAGTGATCCTAATATAATAGAATTTAACCTGCAGTTGAGAGGGAGAAGATGAAATCGGAAGTATCAATAATAATGTTGAGCAAAGGTAACAGAGGCACGAGGGAGGAGGGAGAGGCACTAGGGTCCCCTTCCTACATTGGTTGGAAGGGGACCCTAGCAGGAATGACAATGGAGAAGCAATGGCAGGAGTTCCTGAGAATAATTCAGAAGACACAGGATCTTTTCATCCCAAAGAGGAAGAAATTTACTAAGGGGAGAATGAGGCCATCATGGCTCACAAGGGAAGGCAAAGATAGCATAAAAGCAAAAGAGAAGAAATAACATGGGAACGATTAGTGGAAAGCTAGAGAATTGGAACAGAAGGCAACCAAAAAAGTAATAAGGGAACAAAAGATGAAATGTGAAGGTAGGCTAGCCAATAATATAAAAGAGGCTACTAAAAGCTATTTTTTCAGATGAATAAAGAATAAAACAGAGACAAGAGTAGACATTGGACCGCTGGAAAATAACACTGGAGAAATAGTAATGGGGAACAAAGAAATGGCAGATAAAATGAATATGTTTTGTCCGTCAGTCCTCACAGTGGGAGATACCAACAATGTGCCAGAAATTCAAGAGTCAGGAGGCAGAAGTGAGTGCGGTCGCCATTACTGAGGAGAAGGTAGTGGAGAATCTGAAAGGTCTGAAGGTGGATAAGTCACTTGGACCAGATGGACCCCAGTGTTCTGAAAAAGGTAGCTGTAGAGATTGTGCAGGCATTAGTATTGACCTTTTAAGAATCACTAGTGTCAGCAAAGATTCCAGAGGACTGGAAAATTGCAAATTTACAGTAACAGCACTATTTAAGTGGTAAATTTAACTATTTTGATTTCACCGCATTTTAATAGGACCAGTTTATTACTTTTATTATTCTTCACGAGCATCCAAAAAAATCTAAATATTAAGAAAACAATTTACCTAAAGAATTTATAGAAAATTTATATTCGCTTATTTTCAATACAATCTTAGCAGGTCTGAATCAGGGACATTTTTTTTGAATAAACCTCCATTTTCTCTCTTCTAATACTTCTTAGATTTCCCACCCCACCACCGAATAAGATTGAACTAGAATTGATACAGAAATAGACCACTCAGCCTACAAATGAGCAGGCATTTTGAATGAGCTAAATGCTTATCCAGCACTGTCTGGTAAAATAAATGTTTCCAATGATGTACCTTTGAAGACTTACCTTGGAAAAGACGAAGGAAAAGACTTATTTAGTCAGTGGGTAGTTAATCTGTGGAACTCATTGTCATAGAGGGCTGTAGACCCCAAGTCATTGGATATTTTTAAGGTAAAGATAGACAAATTCTTGATCAGAACGGGTGTCAAGGGTTATGGGGAGAAGGCAGGAAAATGGGATTAGGATTAGGAGGCAGAGATCAGCCATGATTGAATGGCGGAGTAGACTCGATGGGCCAAATGGCCTTGTGAACGTGAAAGGAAACTAGAAAAAACCCCACAAAGTGCTGGTGTAACACAGCGGGTCAGGCAGCGTCTCTAGAGGACATGAAAAGGTGGCGTTTCGGGTTAGGCTGATTGTAGTAGTAGGGAGACAGCTTGAAAAGAGATGGTAGTGGGACAAAGCCTGGCATGTGATTGGTGAATATGTGAGGGGGGGTTTATTGACAGATGGGTGAACATTGAGTTCTCCAATTCAGAGATGCTGCCTGACCTGCTGAATTACTCCAGCATTTTGTGTTTTTATAAACTAGCATCTGCAGTTCCTTATGGGAATATATATTAGTACTAATTCCAAAGTTCACATTTAATTCACAAGCAGTCATGAATAATAAATAAGTTGTGAATGCTTACAATAACAAACTTCTGTATCTTCTTAATTCCTTTTCCATGTAGATTTAATATATTGATGCTCCCACATCCACCTCCCAATTGCTGTGTCAAAAATTGAAAAAAATGAAACAGCCTGTTAATTAAATATTATTCTTTACAGTTGAGAACACATCTGGGTATAGCAGGTGAATCAGTCATTTTTCATTTTTATATCATTTTCACCAACAGACAAGCCACAAGGATTATAAACAAAATGGGTTTGGGAATTACAACATTTCGATATCCGAAATAATGAAAGTGTCCTAATTGGCAATCTCACTCAGAAGCAGATGTCCTTCACATTGCTGATAAGAGCCTGGAGGGATAACAGCTGTTAGAACGCATTAGTTGGAGGGAAAGAATTAGACAGCCATAAAGCTAGGATTTTCTGTCTACTATAATTGGCTTAGAGAGCAAATCCAAATGCAGCCGCCATTCAAAGTATGTGTGCACTACTTTAATCAAATATTTTATGGTATGTACTGTAATTATACAGTGAATAAGTTACCAGACCAGTTAGGCTGAAGCCCAGACTAACAAACCAGAGCTATGAGTTCAAGTTCCATCTGTTAATCATGAAGTTTGAAAAACAAAACAGTAACTCTTAGTAATGATGGATTGTCAGGTTTACAAACACCCTTCAAGAGAGGAAACCTATCTTTACCTGATCTGAAGGAAACGTGACCTGTAAAAATGTGCCCCCTCAAATGATTTGGCATATATCACAACTTCCAAACGAAGAAAGGATAAAACCGGATGGTCACTTTACTTTGACCTCGGTACCAAATCCAGTCAAGGTCGTGGTGGTCTTGAAAAATGAACTGGGGGAAGGGAGGGGAGACAGTGTCCAAACCCAAAGCTAAACAAATGATAACTTGACACAGTCATGCTAGATTCCTTTACCACAATTCTGTGTAGGCCCTGTTCCACTCACAAGATAGATCCACCAGAGATGGCGCAGTGGTATAAAGACAGGAAGAAATAAGCAAGGTATGTTGAGCAGTATAGTGCATTTGTGTGGGACAACTACCAATAAATGCAGGTATTATTACAGGCAAATGAATTATAATAATGTTAAAATGTTGCTGTAATAACCTTCCACTAACCTCGCATTTTGAATTATCCTTATTGGTTGCCATAACATCTTTAACAGAAGCAGAAGACTTTCCTCCAGAATTGGTTGATCTTGTGACCCGACTGCTGTACTTTCTTTTCACATTGGTCTGGCTTTTTGGAAATACATAAAAGATACATCAACATTAACTTTGAAACAAATTAGAGTTAACAGACAATATAGTTAACCCCAAGATCTTATTCAGTTTATTTGACCTTCCCATTTACCACCATTTCCTTGCCTCTTGAAGAGAAAAGACATGGTCAATTACTGCAATCATATACATTGGACCTGCAGTGATCATTTTATTTTGCAGAGAGAGCCAAGCTGGCTAATAAAAACACTTCCAACAGATATTTTCCGAGGTGCAGAATTCTTGAATCTGCAGTCACTCCAAATACATATGGAAGATGGACTTCCTGTGGAGCCCAGTGGCAGAGCAACAACTTCATGTAATTTCGCAGATGCTACACTTACAAATCTGCTCACTAAATTTACTCTAGGTCTAGGTCTAACTTTATGCATATTCATCAATTGATTCTGATTACATTATTCTGATGCACAGGAAATGGGTAAAAAGAAGATAATACATTTTCAGGTGAGTTACATTATTTTTCAATTAACTGAAATAATTTAAATAAATTATTTGCCTTGAATTTACTATATGATTAATTTATTTTTAATAATTTTAATATCATGCTGAGCCCAGCCAGCCACCTGGAGTTGTCATCCGCAATTCCCACATACCTTCATTCATCTAGGCCCAAAGAACCTATCACCGAAACCTTTGCAGATAGCAAAGTTATGCCTGAAGATTTGTTGTCGATTAGTTTTGTTTAGTTTAGTTTAGCGATACAGCACAGAAACAGTCCTTTGGCCCACCGAGTCCACACCGACTAGCGATCCCCGCACATTAACACCATCCTACACACACTAGGGACAATTTTACATTTATGCCAAGCCAATTAACCTACAAATCTGTACGTCTTTGGAGTGTGGGAGGAAACCGAAGATCTCGGAGAAACCCCACGTGTTCATGGCGAGAATGTCCAAACTCCGTACAGAGAGGACCCATAGTCAGGATTGAACCCGTCTCTCACGCTGTAAGCACTGTAAGGCAGCAACTCTACCACTGTGCACTGTGCCACCCATGTTGTCACATGATACTGTTATTGAGTGGCCCCTTTATTTCTAATAATAGGTTACTTATGTCCAATTTAAGATTTTTCAAAACAAATCAACTTTAGGTTTCACGACAACATAGGTCCAAAAATGGATGAAAGAGCAGAATTCCAGAGGAAGTGAAAGTGATTGCACTTTCATTGAGCATCAACGGAGAACTAGTTCCATGGTTGTCATCATGCACAAAAGGAAGCTGATTGTTATTGTTCTTTCATTCCAGCCCAGGCAACAGGTCTTCAGGACAGCATTCCAGGTCTAAACATTTTCACCTTTCCTCAGTCGGTGTTTGCTGGTAATTGCGTAATGCCCAATTCTACCTCATTTGTAATTCCTCATTAAATGAAAGTCATGCCTGCATCAGTAACCAAACATCCACATTCTGCGAGTCAACATTGGCACCGCAAAGTCTTTTTACCATCTACAAGGCTGAAGTCAGCAGTGGGATATTTGCTGCTTCCTTGAAAGCTCCAAAGAACCTCACGCAGACTTGACATCAAAGATACTAGAGCAACAAGATAGACCACTCGACCCTAAAAACCGTAGTATGTCATGGCACCATTTTAGTAGGCAGAAACTGGCAGAAACTTTTAAAAAGAAAAATAACAAAAATCTGTGAATTGATAGATGAGATATATTCTGCATTTTAATGGTACCATCACACATACAGTTCCCCCAAAACACTGATTACGCTGCGAGAGGCATAGCGGACCTAAAATGGCAGACGTTACGCTCCTTTGCGTACTACACTTCAGTATAGGCAATTTCAACGGAGTGGTCTTGTTCCTCTAGTATCTTTGCTTGACATCATCCAGAACAAAATGGCCCACTTGTTTATATCCTATCCGTAATCATTCATTTCCTTCTCCACTGGTGTTGCAGCATGCACGTAATGACCATTATTAAACAGACACCAAATTCAAAGATTTTAAAACTTTAGGTAACCAATTAAAATAAAAAATCACTATCCAGTTATCTAGCTCTCCCTAGATCCCATGCAATGCAACTTTCCAAAGCAGTCTACCATGCAGAACCTTGACAAGTGCCTTGCTGATGTCCATATAGTTAAGCTTTTTGGTTACTTCTTCAAAAAACTCAGAATTATAAGACACAATCTCCAAGTACAAAACCATGTTGACTATTACTAATCAGCCCGTCTATCCAAATGCATATATATCTTATCCCTCAGAATCCTCTCCGATAACTTGCCATGAGACCATAAGACATGGGAGCGGAATTAAGCCATTCAGCTCATCGGGCATTCGATCATGGCTGATCGATATTTCTCATTCAATCCCATTCCCCTGCCTTCTCCCCTTAACGTTTGACATCCTTACTAACCTATCACTCTCTGCTTTAAAAATACCCAATCACTTTCCTCCACAGCCGTCTGTGACAATGAATTCCACAGATTCACCACCCTCTGGCTAAAGACATTTCTCATCTCCATTCTGAAGGTACGTCCTTTTATTCTGAGGCTGTGCCCTCTGGTTCTACCATTGCTGGAAATATCCTTTCCACGTCCACTCAATTTAGGCCTTTCATTATACAGTAGATTTCAATGAGATCCCCCCTCATCTTTCTAAACTCCAGCAAATACAATCCCAGAGACTTCAAATGCTCCTCATACGTTAACCCAGTCATCCCCAGAATCATTCTCGTAATCCTCCTTTGGACCCAGTCCAGAGTCACCACATCCTTCCTTTGATATTGGGCCCAAAATTGCTCTCAATATTCCAAATGCGGCCTCACCAGCACCAGAAAAGTCTCAGCATTACACCCTTGCTTTTATATTCTAGTCCCCTTGAAATGAATGCTAACATTGCATTTGCCTTCCTTACTACTGAGTCAACCTGCAAATTAACATTTTGGGAAACCTATACCAGCACTCCCAAGTCGCTTTGTACCTCTGATTTCTGAAATCTCTCCCTGTATAGAAAGCAGTCTACACCTTTATTCCTTCTACCAAAGCGCATGACCATACACTTTGCTACACTGTATTTTATTTGCCACTTCTTCACCCACTCACCCAATCTTTCCAAATCCTTCTGCAGCCTCCCTGCTTCCTCAACCCTACCTGTCCCTCCACCTATCTTTGTATCATCTTTATATTTATATGATTGGCTAGCCAACCTTCATGTTTCATCTTTTCTCCCATTATTGCTTGTTTAATTTCCTTCTGTAGGTTTTGTATAAATTTCCCAATCCTCTAGCTTCCCAGTAATCTTTGCCATGTTATATGCCTTCTCTTTTCCTTTTATGTTAGCTTTGACTTCCTTTGTCAGCCACGGTGGCCTCAATCTCCTCTTGGTATGTTTCTTCCTCTTTAGGTTGAAAAGATCCTGTGTCTCCAGAATTACTCCCAGAATCTCCAACGTCATTCCTACTTGGGTCCACTTGCAATCAACTTTAGCCAGCTCCTCCCTCATGCCTCTGCAGTTACCTTTGCTCAACAGTAATACCAATATATCCGATTTCAGCATCTCCCTCTTAAACTGCAGGTTGAATTCTATCATATTATGATCACTGCCTCCTAAGGGTGCTTTCACCTTAGGCTCCCTAATCAAGTCTGATTCAATGCACACCAAATCAAAATTGTCTTTTCCCTCATGGGGTCAAACACAATCTGCTCTTAGAAGTGATCTCGTAGGCATTGTGCCTTCTAACATCACAGATGTTAAGCACATTGGTCTATAGTTATCAAGTTTTTATTTGCAGCCCATCTTAAATGGAGGCACAATGTTAACAACCCTCCGGTCGTCATGATTCATTCTAATGAAGATTCATGTATTTCAGCCAAGGTTCATTCAATTTCTTCTCTTGTTTCCCACAGAAGTCTTCATCCATAACTATTTTAAAGCTAAATAGAACTGTGGTCACTGGTCCCAAAAGGCTCATCCCATGACACTTCAGACACTTGCCCTTACCAATAGCTTTTCCCTCTCTCTTATAGGGCCATCTACATATTGCCTGAGGAAACTTTCCTGAACACATTTGACAAATTCCAACCCATCTAAGCCCTTGACACTGTAACAGCTCCAGTTTATATTAAAGAGTTTATATCCCCCTACATTGACAACCTATTAGTCTTGCAGCTGCCTGCAATCTCCTGACATATTTATTTTTCTAATGTCTGCTGACTATTTGGGGGCCAATAGTACATCCCAACAAGGTGATCATCCCTTTTTTATTTCTCTGCTCCACCCATATGGCCTCACGGGACAAACCATCAGTAACGCCATCTCAGACTACTGCTGTGACATTTTCCTTAATCAATAAAGTAACAACCCCTCCTCTTCGCTAATACAAATTTTCCTCTCCTTTAAACTTAGCTAATCTTTCCAAAAGAAGCGTTTGCGGTCTACTTTATGTTACTTGCTAAATTACTCACATATTCTACTTTCCCTTTCCTTATCCTTTGCTGAATACTTAAATGTTTCCAATCCTCAGGCTTATTTCACTTTTTGACAACATTATAAGCCTTTTCCTTTGATCTAATAATAGCTCTAACTTCTCGTTAGCCACAGCTGGACCTGTTTTCCTTTTGAACTGTGTTTTCAAGGGATATATGTTGTAAACTAAGGATTCATGTTTTAATTGTTAACTATTGCTTGTTTATAACTGTGTCTTTTACTGGAGTTTCCAAATTTACAAAAGCCATTTCACATCTTTTAGCTTGTTCAGATTTAAAATCTGGTTTCAGATTGGACTAAATCACTTTCATTTTTTATTTTAAAATTCTGTGAAATTATGGTGACACTTTCCTCGAGGTATTGAAATATCAGATTATTACTTGACCCTTTATGGGTGTCCATTATTAGGTCTAGGAAAATCAGCTTCCTTGTTTATTTCTCAACATACCAACATAGAAAACCATCTCTTATCCACAATATGTATTCCTCACACTACAACTGCTAATTCAATATGTAGATTAAAATTCTCCATGATTATGCTTTTATCCTATCACCTGTACCCCTAATATGTTGTTTTATACATTGGCCGGCAATACTACTATGGTTTGGAGACCTATGGATCTCTCCCTTGAACATTTTCTGCCCTTTATTGTCATGCAGCTCCATCCAGTATAATTCTACTTCTTCACTTTCAAGCTTAGTTCCTTTAACTTTACTGGATTCTTGAACATATCCATGATTGTCCTTGACAATGTCGCATATTAATAGCAATCCAGGACTTCATGGATGCCTCAATTACCCATCTATACAAGCATAAGAACCATCACGTCTGTGATAATCAGAGGAAATTCTTATTGGCATCCTGTTAAACAGGCTGATCACTCACATTGAGGTAGGTCTACTTCCAACATCTGCAGTTCCTTACTCCATAAAGCAAATGTGGGGTTTTGGAGAAGAAAGGAACTGCAGATGCTGGTTTATGGGGAAAAAAGACACAAAGTGCAAAATTGATTCTGCAGGTCAGGCAGCATCTCTGGAGATTCTCTGCAAGTTTTACATAAGGTGTGGAACAGTTGACATGCTCTTCACAACAAGAAAACTCCAAGATAAGTAACAAAAATAAAACTGCAATTTGTGCACCACCTTTGTCGATCCCACTGAAGCTTTCAACAATCTTTGTCATGAGGGCTAATGGAAGATCATGGCAAAGGATGGCTGCACCAAAAAGTTCATATCAATTGTCTGACAACTCCTCAACAGTATGATGACCAGAGTAATGGATGACAGAATGTCTTCAGACCCATTCCTAGTCACCAGTAGTGTGCAACAAGGTGATGTGCTTGCCGCCATACAGTTTAATATGAACTGCAATGCTGTCTGGTGCCTACCCTGATAAAGAAGATGTGATCAACCTTAGAAACAAGACTGACAGAGTTCTTTTCAACCTAAGGGGACTCAACCAAAACCAAAATGTGAGAAACCTCATTGACTTCCTCTTTATGACAACTGTGCCCTCAATGCAAGCTCTGCATCATCACTGTTGCTCGGAAAACATGACAATCATGAACTAAACTAACCCTAACCAATACCAGACATCTTGTACACAGAACCAAACATCTTTGTGAATGGTCAGAGGCTTTCAGTAGTGAGCAAGTTCATGAACCTTGTCCCTCAACATCAATCATCACTGATGATGAAGTCAAAGAAATTATAGAAAACTCTGCTTTTGGAAGACCGAAAAGTAAAGTGTGGGAACAAAGAGGAATCAGCCTAAAGACCAAGGTGCTATTGTGCTGTTGTCATACTCGTCTTTCTACATGATTGTGAGACATGGCAAATATACAGCAGACATACCAGACAGGTTAACCACTTCCTCACAACCTGTCTGCACAGAATGCTTCACAGCATGTGGCAAGGCAGGATGCCAGAAACACAGATTATAATTCAGACAAACCTCCCCTGCATCTACACATTACTGAAAACACCAGGTGGACAAGACAAGTCTGGAAAATGTCTGATGGCAGAATACCGAGGCAGCTACTTTTTAGAGAGCTGACTGAGGGTAAACGATCATGTGGTGGAATGAAACTGATTCAGAGACTATCCTAGAACATCTCTGAAGAGTTTCAACATTTGGCACACAAAACAAGCTGTTTAGCGAACCCCACATAAAAACTGGTGCTTTGCATAAAAACAAGGAAACTAAACTGGAGGAAAAAATAAAGAAAACAGAATCTCAACAATCAAGAACTAGAATCAAGAAATCAGGGCGGCAGAGTGGCACAGCAATAGAGCTGCTGCCTCACAGCGCCTGAGACCTAGGTTCGATCCTGACTTTGGGTGCTGTTTGTGCAGAGTTTGCACATTATCCATGTGACCACGTGGGTTTTCTCCAGGTACCCTGGTTTCCTTCCACAGTCCAAAGTGGTGCAGTTTTGTAGGTTAATTGACTTCTGTAAATTGCCCCTAGTGTGTAGGATGAGTAGGTGGGATAACATAAAACTAGTATACAGGTGATCGATGGTTGGCATGGACTCGGTGGGCTGAAGGCCAATTTCCACTCTGTATCTCTAAATTAAATCTAAAGTACAGCAGCTGTACACGTCTGTTAACTGTGTGGAAGGAATTTTCAAGCCCATATTGGTCTACCCATCTAACAACTGATCATCTCCGTACACACCGCATCGCCACAGACTAGTGGTCATGCTTTTACTCAAGTTCAAATGACAAACAACAAAACCTGAGGTATGAAACGGGCCATGATCTTACTGCATGATTGCTCAGGCTCAAGGGGTCTAATGACCCTCTCTTGCTTCTCTTATGTTCTCAACTACGCTCCAAACACAGGTCCATAAAATGAGCTATGAGCCTACCCGAGAACCATCATGCTATCTAAAGATTCCTTTTAACCATCCCAATACTTGGACACAGTATTGGCCCCATCCTCCACCTTGACCTGGACATGCTGTGGCCCCTGCTCATCTACCCATCCAAATGCAGTACTGAGCATAATTGGTTACAGTGTTAGATCCAACCATTATCCCTCAACTCCAAGTACAGTATTGGGTTAACACAAACCCATACTGTACAGGGCCCAAATTATACCCCCCATAAGGGTACTTCATCTATACTATGTGTATAGCCAATGAATAACCAGATGTTGTATTAGTCCTAACAGATAACAGGCGCAACATTAGGCCTACTGTGCCAATCTGGGTATTTTGTGGTCTATCCTATTCAACCCACTTATTATCAAGCCCACTTCCTATGCAGGTACAATCTTGGGCCCACCATCATATCTCTCATCCAAGCATGGCATTTGGCCTACCTGATTTGTTAATAATAAATCTACCATGCTACACAATAATACACAATAAATGCAATACAAGCTACCACGCCAACCTGGCTACAAGATTGGGCCTATCCAGATATGCTGTTGGGCTCACCATCACTCCCTCAAACGGTTGTGGTACAGATGCTGCACATCCTAATCCCCATTAGCACAATCCTTTCTCTACTCCAGTTCGACTCAATATTGGAATCAGCCTAGCAAAGTATTGTCCCATGTCTCTCCAGGCACAAGACCAAACACCATCTCACTTGCACATTAATGGTACTCCATTCCTGCCATGCACTGTTCTGGAAATTCCACTTGATCTGAGTGGAGAATTAGGCAGTCCCCCAACCAGGCACAGTCTGGGCACCAACCTATCCCATCAACCCAGGCATAATGTTGACACTCCAGCACACCCCTTCCACAGTATAGCCACTCCACTTCTGCACCCCACCACCCAGGCACAGAATAGGCACTCCAACCAACCCCATTTACCCAGGCACAATGTTAAACACATCCCAGCCACCTATCCAGACACAGTATTGACACACCACCCCACCTCATCCCATACCATCCAGTATTGGCCCTCCAACCCACTCCACCCTTATATCCACCTTAACACGGTTCTCGCACACCAATGGCTGCCTTGCCCAGAGTCTGTCTGTCGTGTTTTAATAGTATGCGTTAAATGTATGTTTTTAGTGTTCTTTAGCTTGTTTTATGTGGGGAGTGGGGGGGAGGGATTGGGGGAAACTTTTTCTAATCTCTTACCTCGACGGAGATGCGTTTTGTTTCCATATCGTATCTCCGTCCGCACTGCAGCCTAACATTGAGGAGTTGGTGGCCTTTGCTGGAGACCGATTTCGAGAGCTCCACCACGGGTGCCTAAGGGACTTTAATATCGCAGAGCCCGTGATCCCTTTGCGAGGGATTGACCTCGGAGCTCCGACCATGGGCGCTCGCGGACTTAACATCACGGAACCCACAGTCTCTGGTCAGAGAACGACATTGGGAATTCCAAGCCGCAGGAGTTTCGATCGCCCCGATGCGGGAGCTACGATCGTCCTGACACGGGGGCTTCGACCACCGGAGCTTTGATCGCCCCAACGGAAGGTTCGACTGCCCCGACCGCGGGAGAATAAAGAGGAAGAGGATTGGACTTTTTTGCCTTCCATTACAGTGAGGAATGTGGGGTATCCACTGTGGTGGATGTTTATGTTAACTTTTATGTAGTTGTGTGTCTTGTTGCTTTTTTTTCATATGGTTGTATGGTAATTCGCATATCACTGTACCTTAATTGGTTCTAAGGTTCTAAGGCCCCCCTCGGTCATGGCTGACCATGGGTGATGCATTCTGGTTGTTGGCTACTTGTTCCAAACCTCGGCTCGAGCAGCGTCGATGTGTGGTCGGATGCAAGCCTGGGTGATGTCATATGAAGGACAGGCTGTTGCCCATGCAGCACGTCCCCCCTCTCCACGTCGCTGATCGATCCAAAGGAACAGCAGAGCCGTTACAGTTTGGCACCAGCGCCATCGCAGGAGCTGCCAGAACGAGGTTGTAGACAACGACAAACTGCCTTAGGGACCCCGACTCCGGATTTTTCTTGAGGTTTACTCCTGGAGCATTTTCCATGACTGGATATGGCCACAAGGCAGTGGAGGTTTTAGATCAGAGTTTCCCCTCTCCCAGATGGACTGCCTTTCCAGGCTGATGAGCCTCATCTGCCCGAGACTCGTGGGGGTGGGAGCATCTACCTTCCCGTCTATAATACCTGCCCACTGCAGCCTTCATCCGCCTTCCCAGCCGTTGTGACGCTCCACTAAAGTCAGCCATCATCCTCCGCCTGTTTCACCATTGAGGTCTTGGTTAGATTGCTCTTTGTCAGGGACCTCCCCTCCACCTTACCACCATGGGTGACCCTACCAGGAGCAGAGCTCCAGACGGCATCGTTCTCAGGACCTCAGGACCGCACAAGCTTCTCCACCACGACAAGGTGACAATCCACAGAGAAGCTTAATTGGTACATGTGACGATAAAAGACCTTTGAAACACACTCCACCCACACCATACCATCCATCTAGTGACAGTACTGACACCCCAACACTCTCCACCCATACCATACCATCCACCTAGTTATAGTACTGGCAACCCAACACTCTCCACCCACACCATACCATCCATCTAGTTACAGTACTGGCACCCAACACTCTCCACCACACCATACCATCCATCTAGTTACAGTACTGGCACCCCAACACTCTCCACCCACACCATACCACCCACCTAGTTACAGTACTGGCACCCCAACACTCTCCACCCATACCATACCATCCATCTAGTTACAGTACTGGCACCCCAACACTATCCACCCACACCATACCATCCACCTAGTTACAGTACTGGCACCCCAACACTCTCCACCCACACCATACCATCCATCTAGTTACAGTACTGGCACCCCAACACTATCCACCCACACCATACCATCCACCTAGTTATAGTACTGGCAACCCAACACTATCCACCCACACCATACCATTTGGCCGCAGCATTTGGCCTCCAACCCACTCCACCCCGCACCATCCACCTAGACACAGTATACTGTAGGCCCTCGACCCTATCCCACCGAACTCCACTGCTCTTCCCCACTGCCCAGTATCGGGGCCCCCGCAAGGGGTTCCGAATTACGATTGCCTTACTCCACTGAGGGCGCGGCTCCAACTTGACTCTTCGCCATTGCAGCCTGAGATGGAGCGTCGGGCCTGGGTCCGGCAGCGGCGAGCGGGTGGCCGCAGGTCCCTGGCGCCGTTGCCTGGCAACAGACGCGCGACTCTCGCCGAGCATGATGGGAAGGCGCTCCGCCTCTGGGGCAACGTGCGCAAGCGCACGACAAGCATCCCTTGTGTTGACTTCCCAAACTGATGCAATGGCTTGCAGATATTCTGCTTACCATTAGTGTCTTGGTACAATGGGACACCCATTCCTTCTCTCCAGAGATGCTGCCTGTCCCGCTGAGCTACTCCAGCATTTTGTCTACAATGGGTTGTTGAAACCCTGCTCATTATTAGTGTCTGGGTACAAAGGGATGCAGATACTCTTGCTCACCATTAGTGTGGGTACAAAGAGATGCAGATACCCTGTTCAACATTACTGTGGGTACAAAGGGATGCAGATACTCTTGCTCACCATTAGTGTGGGTACAAAGAGATGCAGATACCCCGTTCACCATTACTGTGGGTACAAAGGGATGCAGATACTCTGCTCACTATGAGTGTGGGTACAAAGGGATGCAGATACTCTGCTCACCATTAGTGTCTGGTTACAAAAGAATGCAGTCTGAAGAAGAGTTTCCACCCGAAACGTCATCCATTCCTTCTCTTCAGAGATGCTGCCTGTCCGGCTGAGTTATTCTGGGTTTTTGTGTCTATCTTCGATGCAGATACTCTGCACACTATTAGTGTCTGGAAACAATGGGATGCTGATATCCTGCTCGCTATTAATGTCTGGAAACATTGGGATGCAGATACCCTGCTCACCATTAGTGTCAATACCAAGGAATGCAGATACTCTGCACACCATTAGTGTCTGGATACAATGGGGTGCAGATACCCTGCTCGCCATTAATGTCTAACACATGTGTTAGATTTATCAAGAGACACACAAAAAGCTGGAGTAATTCAGCGGGTCAGAAGCATCTCTGGAGAAAAGGAATAGGTGGCATTTCGGGTCAAAGAAACATAGAAGAAAATAGGTGCAGGAGGAGGCCATTAGGCCCTTCGAGCCAGCACTGCCATTCATTGTGATCATGGCTGATCATCCACAATCAGTAACCTGTGTCTGCCTTCACCCCATATCTCTTGATTCCACCAGCCCCTAGAGCTCTAAAAACTCTCTTTTAAATTCATCCAGTGAATTGGCCTCCACTGCCTTCTGTGGCAGAGAATTCCACAAATTCACAACTCTCTGGGTGAAAAAGTTTCTTCTCACCTCAGTTTTAAATGGCCTCCCCTTTATTCTTAGACTGTGACCCCTGGTTCTGGAATCCCCCAACACTGCGAATATTTTTCCTGCATCTAGCTTGTCCAGTCCTTTTATAATTTTATACGTCTCTATAAGATCCCCTCTCACCCTTCTAAACTCCAGTGAATATAAGGCCAGTCTTTCCAATTTTTCCACATATGACAGTCCCTCCATCCCATGGATTAGCTTCGTGAACCTACGCTGCACTGCCTCAATAGCAAAGACATCCGTCCTCAAATTAGGAGACCAAAACTGCACACTATACTCCAGATATGGTCTCACCAGGACCCTATGCAACTGCAGAAGGGCCTCTTTACTCCTGTACTCAAATCCTCTCATTATGAAGGCCAACATGCCATTAGCTTTCTTCACTGTCTGCTGTACCTGCATGCTTATTTTCAGTGACTGGTGTACAAGGACACCCATGTCTCGTTGCACTTCTCCTTTACCTAATCTGACACCATTGCGATAATAATCTGCCTCGTTGTTTTTGCTGCCAAAGTGGATAACCTCACATTTATCAACATTATAATGCATTTGCCATGCATCTGCCCACTCACTCAACCTGTCCAAGTCACCCTGCAACCTCCTAACATCCTCTTCGCAGTTCACACTGCCACCCAGCTTTGTGTCATCTGCAAACTTGCTGGTGTTCCTTCTAGTTCCATCATCCAAATCATTAATATATATTGTAAATAGTTCGGCCCCAATAGTCAATAGTCAATAGTCAATAGTCAATTTATTTGTCACATACACATAAATGTGCAGTGAAATGAAAAATTACCCGCAGTTCAACAATAAGACCAATAAGAATAAGCAATAAAAATATGCAACAACACATACAATCATAACCAACACCAAACAAAAGAAACATCCATCACAGTGAGTCACCTTCAGTCACCTCCTCACTGTGATGGAAGGCCAGAATGTCTTTTTCTCTTCCCCTGCCGTCTTCTCCCACGGTCAGGCTGTTGGAGTTGCCACATTGGGGCGGTCGGGGCTCCCGACATTGAAGCGCCGCGCCGGACGGTGAAAAGTCCGCGGCGGGCCGACCCAAGCCCCGCGATTCGGGGGGGTCAAAGACGCTGCCGCTGCCGGAGCTCCCGATGTCTACCCGACCTTTACAATTCTTCAACTCTATCCACAGTGACTCTACATCGTTAGTCCCTATGTCACCCCTCGCAAGGGACTGAATTTCATCCCTCACCAACAAAGCTACCCCACCTCCTCTGCCCACCTGCCTGTCCTTTCTATAGGACGTATAACCCTGAATATTCAGTTCCCAATCCCGATCCTCCTGCAGCTGCGTCTCTGTAATCCCCACAATGTCATATCTACCAATCTCTAACTGAGCCTCAAGTTCATCCACTTTACTTGTTATACTTCACGCATTCATAGGTAATACTTTTAATCCATTGCTCATCCCACCTTTCACAATGATTCCTATTACACTTGGCCATTCGCTCCAATTCCTTCGTGTACTTTCTGTCCCGTTAATTCTGGGGTCTTTCTTAACTTTTCCTTTACTCTCTTTCCCTTTAACTCCATCCTTGTCTATCCCATTTGACACACCGCCCCCACTATTTAGTTTACTATTCATGACCCTTCTTCAGACTGAGCGTTGGAGGAAAGGGAAACGAGAGATATAGATGGTGATGTAGAGAGATATAGAACAAATGAATGAAAGAAATGCAAAAAAGTTACTTGCGTAACTTTTTCAATTGATTGATACTTGAATGTATCAAGTAATCATTGATACATTTTAGCATATTTTTCATTCATTTGCTCTATATCTCTCTACATCACCATCTATATCTGTTGTTTCCCTTTCCCCCAATGCTCAGTCTGAAGAAGGGTCATCTCTGGAGAGAAGGAATGGGTGACGTTTCGGGTCTGAAGAAGGGTCGAGACCCGAAAGGTCATCCATTCCTTCTCTCCAGAGAAGTTGCCTGTCCTGCCTAGTTACTCCAGCATTTTGTGTCTATCCAGTTTAAACCAGCATCTGCAGTTCCTTCCTCCACATGTAATATTGAGGCTTGATAAGACAATGGTCAGACCACATTTTGAATATTGTGAGCAATTATGGGCCACATTTCTGAGGAAGGATGTGCTGGCATTGGAGAGGTCCAGAGAATGATCCTGGGGATGATTGGGTTAACGTATGTGAAGATTTTGATGGCTGTCGGCTTGTACTCGCTGGAGTTTAGAAGGTTGAGGGGAGATCTCATTGAAACCTTCTGAATAATGAAAGGTCTACGTAGAGTGGATGTGGGGAGGATGTTGCCAGTAGTGGGAAAGTCTCAGAGGGCACAGGCTCAAAATAAAAAGACATACCTTTAAAATGGAGGTGAGGAGGAATTTCCTTAGTCAGACTGTGGTGAATTTGTGGAATTCATTTCTGCAGAAGGCTGTGAAGGCCGTCATTCGGTATTTTTTAAAATACTTTGAAATTTTAAAGATGCATAGAACAATTTACTACCAGAAAATACTTTAATACATCTTTCATTGAAAGATGGTAAGCCAGCCAAGTCATAGGTTAAACATGAACCTATCTGTCAATCAGGGATCTGCAGAGTTAGTCTCTACGATTGCTGCTTCTTTATGTATCTTTTCTAAAATAACGTTAATAAAATCTATATTTCATGCTGTAGGTTATCCACATAGACAACTATAAACATAGTGAAATGAGAGACATGCATAAATCTACACATAAAGCATTGTCAGTTGATTGAAATGCCAGAGGCTGTTTCAAGTTATAGCAGGCAAGTATTTTTTTAAGTGGGTGTGAAAGGAGTGGTGTGAAAGAATTCAGCTTTAAATTATTTATGTATGCGCAATTTTTAACTTCTTACAGCTGATACAAGATTGTTAATGCACACTGGATATGATGTCAATCCAGTTTCTTCAAACAAAGATATACATCCAGGTTAGATTTTAGGAGTTTATCAGCCATCATAGTTTTCTGTTCAACATGACAATAAAACTGACAGACTTCTCTTTATGAGGGCTCCTCTCCTTCTTCGGGTTAATGCTGACATTTTCTGTTTTGTCTCCAACAATATGGACTTTTAACAACATATTTCAATTAAGTGGGATCTTCTGGAAAGACTAACATTTATTGTCTAATACTATGTGGACCCCTTCTCCAAGTTGCAGATGAATGTCTAGGTACCAGTAAAGAATCAACCATGAAGGCGGCACAGTGGCGCAGCAGTAGAGTTGCTGTCTTACAGTGCCAGGGACACGGGTTAGATCCTGACTACGAGTGCTGTCTGTACAGAATTTGTATGTTCTGCCTGTGACTACTTGGGTTTTCTCCAGGAGCTAGTTTTCTCCAGGATAGTGCTAGTCTACACTGATCACTGGTGATCAGACTGTGGACACTGGTGAGTCGACGTGGACTCGGTGGGCCAAAGAGCCTGTTTTTGCGCTGTACCTCTAAACTAAACCAAGCACATCAAGTAAAGATGAAACATCTCTGAAGACACAAAGCAATGATTTTATTTATTAAATAGGTCTTGAAATGAATATGAGCTGTAGACTATTTAAATTACAACTTCCTAGAAAACAAAAAGACAATAAATAAAAGGCTGCCCCAAAATGATTCCCGATTATTTTTGGCAGATTAGATAGAATTTTAGAAGATGTTCCCATGATAAGTGATTTTTAAAGCGATTTTTTAAAAGAAAAGACACACCCAGTCCTCAATTTACTTCTGGAAAAGCTTTGCTAAGCAAAATTTTATAAACTGAAAAGACTTTCAGTGCATTGTGGCCATTTTTTTCTACAGTTTATCCCTGCAGGCAGACACTGGCATGCTGGTTGTTATAGTGAAAACTAAATTCATACATCAAGGAAATGTGTTCCGAAGAGTCAACAGCATTATCACAAATCTTTGTAAACCGACCATTCATAAATCTCGTACAGCTGATACATCTTGGATATGAAACATCCGACATATAGTTTGATATGATATGCTTCATGATTTTCCATTTGAGATTTCAGGTTGCTTTCTGACAGGTTTGAATACATGAGGGATACACTCATAGGAGGATACCATTATTTTGCTGTCGGAAGGAACTGCAGATGCTGTTTTAAACCGAAGATAGACACAAAAAGCTGGAGTAACTGAGAGTCAGGGGAAAGGGAAACAAGAGATATAGACCTTTATCATTGATACTTCTTGGCATTTCTTTCATTTGTCTGTTCTATATCTCTCTACATCACTGTCTTTATCTCTCATTTCCCTTTCCCCCTGACTCTCAGTCTGAAGAAGGGTCTCTACCCGAAACGTCACCTATTCCTTTTCTCCAGAGATGCTGCCTGACCCGTTGAATGACTCCAGCTTTTTGTGTCCATTATTTTGCTGATTCTTTCTGCTATGCAATATTTAAATTTAGTTAATGGAGAAGCACATTTATTTCTATCTGTTTCAACCAGTGGTCGACATTTTCGTTGCAGACAAAAACAAACATGTTGAAGAGTTGGCAATCAGGTATCATTTTCAATGCCTCAGTCAATCAATACTTTCCTCCTGCAACAGCAACCTGGACTCAAGTCCTCTGGGAAAATGGAGTGCAGCATCCTAGCCATTAGCTTATTTTGATTAATGGTGAAAAGCACAGTCCATTAAGTACAATATAATTAAAATTTTCAGTTCCATTAAACCATGAACATATACCGATTATAATAAAAAATAATTCAAATGGTTCATTGTCTTATTTCTATGCATTAATCATCATCTGACATTATAGCCACTGAGTGGAAAATGACCTGAACCCATTAATGGCTCAGCGAATAAGTGGATGAGCAAATGTAATAGTAAGCCATACCCGATCTCAACGGGTTTAGTAGATCACAGCTGGGCCACTATAATAGGCACTTTAGCCAGGGATAAATTAGCCAAGGTTCACCCTTTCGATTATTTACAGTTAGTCTTGTTGGAAAGTAAGCACTGATATCCCATGTGAAAAGCCATCAAGAATCAAATGTGAATCGCAATCACTAATATGAGATACATGATATTGGAATTATATCACTATTAGCAAGTATCAATGGAAGTATATACATTTCTGGAGAAAAATAATATAACCTGTTTCTGGTGATAGGTTAATTGAAATATAATCCAGTTTGTTATCCTTTTACCATTTTATATAGTGTACTTCAAAAATGTGGTGTCAGGAACTTGCAAAATATAATTGTTTATGTGAATTATCATCTCTAGAAATGATTAAAAAAATTGGTAGAGCATAAACAATAATATTAAAAATGTCAGCTACATTTCAGGGATAGCACTTGTAAAACTGAATCTGAAAACTATCTCATCAAGTCAAAAGCATAAGCACAAAATCTAGGTTGACACCTCAGTGCAGTCCTGAGGGACGTTCCTGCACTGTCACACATGTAATCTTTTAGAAACATAGAAAATAGATACAGGAGTAGGCCATTCAGCCCTTCGAGTCAGCACCGCCATTTTGGATGAGACATGAAAATATGGCATATTTCTCTTTCTTGTGAACATAAAAGATCCAAGGAACCATTTAAAGGATAATTTCCATCCACCCAACCCAGCATTTGTCCCTCATCCACTATTAAACATAACTGGATATCTGGTGAATATCCTTTTGTTGTTGCTGAGAACCTACTAAACACAAATTGGCTGCAACATTTCCCAAGTTTAAAGAGGTTTTGAAGGCTCTGGTGGTCAGGAAAACTACATGCCAATATTTATTTTCTTTTATAATTTAAATTTATTTCCTTACACAATCGAGATAGGGAATTAAGACCCAAATGTGCTGTTTTGCACAAACTGGTAAGATGAGAAGAATAGTAACAGGAAATTCTTGAAATACTCAGTAGATCAGGCAGCATTGGGGGAGAGAGAGAAATGGAAGTTAACATTTCAAGTCAATAACCCTTCATTGGACTGAAACTTGAGAAGATAAATGATTTTCAGTTGCCGAAAAGGGGAGGGGCAGGGAAAACAAAGGTAATGTCAGTGATAGGAAGAGCTCAGATTTATCCCAAAGACATAATGTTTCAGACCCCTCCAGTAAACAGATGAAAGAATGCAATTGGAGCGACAAGCTGAATGCAAATCAGGGTATTTGTTGGAAATCTGGAACAAAAGAGAACACTGGAAATATCCAGCACATCAGAAAGCATATCTGAAGTGAAACCAAAAACAATGGGAGTTACAGAATTCATTTTTGGGTTCTGAGGGCTGCATTACGCCCAGATGGAAGATGAGGTGTTGTCAGCCGGTGAGGGCTTCAAAGCAGAGAGGTCAGAAGGGAGACACAAAAAGCTGGAGTAACTCAGTGGGTCAGACAGCATCTCTGGAGAAAAGGAATAAGTGACGTTTTGGGTCAAGACCCTTGTTCAGAAGGGAATGGGGTGAAGAATTAAAGTGGCAGGTGACTGGAAGCTGCTTATTTTTATTTATTGAACTTTTTTTGCTTGTTATGTTATCTATGAGTCCTGTGTTTACAGACAGTTATGCAGTTGCAAGTAAAAATGTAATTGTTCTGTTTTACAGTACATATAACAAATAAAAACTCTTGACCTTTGGTTATCCTTTGTACATTGGGGAAAAAGCTTGATCATGTACAAATGTTCATTTTTTATCTAGGAGGGGGAAAGTGAAAAGATCCAATAGTATGGAATTGTATATAATTGTGAAATTACCATAAATATTATTTAAATAAATATGTATGGGGAGAAAGCAGGAACGGGGTACTGATTGAGAATGATCAGCCATGATCACATTGAATGGCGGTGCTGGCTCGAAGGGCCGAATGGCCTACTCCTGCACCTATTGTCTATTGTCTATTGTCTATAATTGGGCATAAATAAATGATGTAGCAAGTGGGGGTTGGTGGTATACAGGTATCGGGGAAAAATTAAAATGGGGTTAATGTAGGATTTAATGTAAATGGATAGTTGCCAGTCAGTGCATATTCAGCGGGTCAAAAGGCCTGGTTCCATGCTGTGAGTCTAACTGGCTCTACTGCTCTAACTGTCAGTGTCAGATAAGCCTGATGGAAACAATCATATGTCATCTGTCAGTCAAGGAATAAGTTGCAAAGAGTGGATTCAACTGAATGATTGTAGTACCTTCTTCTTCCATTCAGTGGTGATAGTGTGTCAACAGAAGCATGAACAAGTGCTATTTTACTAAACAAATACAATGGCACTGAGTAGAAAAAAACCCTGCAGATGCTGGTTTAAATCGAAGGTAGACACAAAACGCTGACCAACTCAGCTGGTCAGGCAGCATCTCTGGAAAGAAGGAATGAGTGATGTTTCGACCCAAAACGTCACCCATTCCTTCTCTCCAGAGATGCTGTCTGACCTGCTGAGTTACTCCAGCATTTTGTGTCTACCTGCAATGGTACTGAGATTCTACTTAGAACGTAAACATCGTGGAACACAAAAACAGGCCCTCAGCCCAACTTGCCCATGATGACCATGATGCCCCATATTCCCGCATTTGCCCCAATCCACGTACTTGTCCAAATGTCTTTTAAATGTTGTTATTGTATCTTCCTCTGGCATCCTGTTCCATATACCCAACACCCTCTGTCAGAAAACGTTGCCCCTCAGGTTCCTATTCAATCTTTCCCCTCTCACCTTAAACCTGTGTCCTCTGATTCCCCTACCCTGGGAAAACAACTATGTCCATTCATCCTATCTATTCATGAATAAAATGTATGCTCTCCTGGTTTGATCATCTATTTCTGCAGGCATTGAGCCTACTGCACCTGGTTCCAAAGTCTGCTTACACTGGAAGTGAAACAAGATGGAGTTTGATTGTCCTCTAATGAAATATCTTAATACCAGGCCTTGAGGTGTTGCTTGGAATGTGATGAGGAAATACCATTCCACCTCAAAGGCTGTCCATAAGAATTTGTCACAAACACCTGGAATGATGTTAAGATCCACACTGCTGTCCAACCCAAAAGATAAGCAAGAATGGAAAAAATTAAATAAATGAAGAAAGATTAATTGACTGTGACTCAATTGGCATTGAAATAACAGTGTGCAAATGTTCAATGTGCTACTGTATGTTGTATTCTGTAAGTGGAATCAGTGGATGTTATTAGGCTCCTGAGTCCGAGCAGTGGTGTCCATGAAGAAAAGTCATAACTATATTATTTACCATATGTTAGTTTGTCCTGCTGGAATTATTACATTTGCATATCTCAGTGTTTAGAAAGAGCTATATTTAGGGCTGCTGGCTCATTGGTACGTAATTCCCAACTGAGAATAGCAAATTCAAACCATTCCATGTGTATATAAATTCACTGCAGCAGTGGTAGGAATTTCATTGGAGCTCCCAAGGATTTATATGAAATTCGTATCGATGCTGCAGTGAATCACTTTAAACTTTCATATTGTATTGTTTTTGATTTTGTAATGTCATATAATGCATCTGCCTGTGTCCACCTACAGAAAGCCTGGGCAACATTCAGGCTACAGTAGAGTAGTAGCAAGTTTCTTGTCACTAAAGCGCCAGATAACAACATCCAAACTGTCAAAAGACAGGAGCATAATGGATACTCTCCGTTTGTTTGGCCAACAACTTAAATGTTCTACATTGTATTCCGTAAGCCCCAACAACTCTCACCAACATCTACAGATGCACCATAAAAAGCATTTTATCGGGATGCAACCCAGCATGGTTTGGGAAAAGCTCCATCCAAGACCACAAGAAATTGCAAAGAATTGTGGATGTAGCCCAGACCATCACACAAACCAACCTCTTCCATTGACTTCATCTACACTTCACAATGACTCAGCAAGGATAACCAGAATAATCAAGGATGAATCTCACTCCAGTCACTCCCTCTTCTCCCCTCTCCCCTCAGGCAACAGGTACAGAAGTGTGAAGTACACCTCCAGATACAAGTAGTATAAGCAGATAACTGCAGATGCTGGTACAAATCAAAGGTTTTTATTCACAAAATGCTGGAGTAACTCTGCAGGTCAGGCAGCATCTCGGGAGAGAAGGAATGGGTGACGTTTCGGGTCGAGACCCTTCTTAGTTTTATCCCTGCTGTTATCAGACAACTGAATCATCCTGTCACCAATTAGAGAATGGTCCTGACCTACCATTTACTTCCTTGGAGACTCTCGGACTAACTTTAATCGGACTTTACTGAACTTTATCTTGCACTAAACTTTATTCCCTTTATCCTGCATCTGAATACTGTGAACATTTTGATTGCAATTATGTATAATCTTTCAGCTGATTGGATTGCACACAAAAAAAGGCTTTTAACTGTACCTTGGTACACGTGACAATAATAAACTAAACTAAACTAAACAAAAACTTGGGCGGCACGGTGGCGCAGCGAAGGAGTTGCTGTCTTACAGTGCTTGCAGCGTTGGAGACCCGGGTTCGATCCTGACTGTATGGAGTTTGTACGTTCTTGCTATTGAGGGCGTGCAGCGTAGGTTTACTAGGTTAATTCCCGGAATGGCGGGACTGTCGTATGTTGAAAGACTGGAGTGACTAGGCTTGTATACACTGGAATTTAGAAGGATGAGAGGGGATCTTATCGAAACATATAAGATTATTAAGGGGTTGGACACATTAGAGGCAGGAAACATGTTCCCAATGTTGGGGGAGTCCAGAACCAGGGGCCACAGTTTAAGAATAAGGGGTAGTCCATTTAGAACGGAGATGAGGAAAAACTTTTTCAGTCAGAGAGTTGTGAATCTGTGGAATTCTGCCTCAGAAGACAGTGGAGGCCAATTCTCTGAATGCATTCAAGAGAGAGCTAGATAGAGCTCTTAAGCATAGAGGGTACAGGGAGAAGGCAGGAACGGGATACTGATTGAGAATGATCAGCCATGATCACATTGAATGGCGGTGCTGGCTCGAAGGGCCGAATGGCCTACTCCTGCATCTATTGTCTATTGTCTATTGTCTATTGTTCCCATGACCGCTTGGGTTTTCTCCGAGATCTTCAAAAGACGTACAGGTGTGTTGGTTAATTGGCTTGGTGTATGTGTAAATTGTCCCTAGTGTGCGTAGGGTAGTGTTAATGTGCGGGGATTGCTGGTCGGTGCGGACTTGGTGGGCCGAAGGGCCTGTTTCCATGCTGTATCTTTAAACAAAACTAAACTCTGACAATATTTAAGAAGCTTTCCACAGTCCAAGGCAAAGTAACCACTCGATTGGCACACCGTCCCCCAATCTGACCATCCACTTGTTGCATGTGTCTAATATCTACAAGACACACCACAACATCTTGCCAACATTTCTTTAAAGAACACCTAAACCCATAATGTCTTCCACCAAGAAAGGCAAGAACAGACACATGGAACTCTGCCACTTCCAAGATCATTCCAAACCATACACCATCTTGACGTGGAAGTACATTATAATTTCTTCACTGTTGCTGGGAATTTTGGAACTTTCTACCTAACAGCCCTCAGGGAATATCTTCACTACAAAGAATACAACTGTTCAATGCAGCAGGTCTCGTGGGCAATTAGGGATTGCCAAATAATGTTGGCCTTGCCTGTGAATGAATGAGGAAAATAATTTAAAATACATTCTTTCAAAACAGAGCTATGTTGACCAAAAGTGATATCGGTACAGTAGCCTTAACGTTTAGAAAATTAGTCTAATTAAGTTTTTTTAAACGGAAATTGTTTCACCAATTTCTCTGGAGATCCTCGAGAATATTCCAAGCTTCACAATTTTAAATCCTCACAGTCTGCCTTTCATTAATTAGAATACAACATGCGGTGGGTGGTCTGGGACTGTTGATAATAACAGGGCAACCTTTTCTACGCTGCATGGAAAATAATTGCTAAATGTAAATATTGGACTCTGTGTTTTGCAGTAATTGCTGGGGGAGCTCAAAAGCCATTCATGAAATTTACTCCCTCACAATGACAAACAATTTTCATTTTATTGAGGTTACTATTAAAATTGTATTTTTGTTCATATCTTCTAGGGAGTTATGTGCTTATGAGGTAGATAAACGTTATGCCTATTAAACTGCTTTTGAAGAGAATAGCACAACTGAGCCTTGTGCATTTTTTCATACCTCAACCATATTTTATCTGTGTTTAAATTTGATATTGTGGTTAAAATCCATCTGCTTCCCTACTTCAAAGGAAGTCAGTGGATAAAAGTAAAGTAAGTCTGAAAATTATTCACTGTTGAGAGATACGTGAACAGGCAAAGCATGGAGGGATATGGACTATGTGCAGCCAGATGGCATTATTTCAGATTGGCATCACAGTTGGCGCAAACAATGTGAGCTGAAGGGCCTGTTCCGATGCTGTGCTTCATTGTTCTATGTTTTAGGTTGCTGAATTCTGAAAACTGTTCAAATGAAAGTCAGAGTCGTCTTACCACATTTCACGAGGTTTACAACTTTTGGAATATGTGTCAAGAATATCAATTCTAGGAATATTGGAATACTTTGCAAATTTTTAAAAATTTGTTTTATTCCAATGAAATATTCTAACTACCAGAGGAATCATTCTCTCACATTCCAATGCTGGACAGATTTTCTTGATTTTTGTAGCGATCAAAGCAATTGAAGGACAATGAATAATATTTTCAGAAGTCAGAAGGAAGAGTTAAGCACGATTGTACATTAATTCAATGGCAGTTCAATAATTGTTATATAGATGCAATCAAGAGGAAACTAGATAAGAGCCCGAGGGCGATAGGTATGCAAGGATATCTGACTGGGTTTAGATAAAGAGAAGTTAGAGGAAGCTTGTGCAATACATAAACACTGTCAAGGACACGATGAGCAGAATGCCTGTTTCTGTAAGTAAATATTTTGTGATACATTTTAACAATTACCAACCTTGGATGATAACTGTGAGGGTCAGACAATAAGCAAAATACAGATTTCAGTTTCAACAAACCAATAAATTAAAAACACAGTGCAATTGCATGAAACAATTGTCCTGTAAGACACTAACAAGAGATTTTCAATTCCTAACACCAAGCAAAACAGGATGCAGAAAGATAAAATAGAAATGGACATGACTTATTTCTCCTCCTCTGCCATTGATCTCTGAGCTGCCTGAATCAAATGGGAACTATGAAGATACAGAGGCTTCTGGATAATGAATTACCTGAGCTACAGAAATTGGACTTCTCCCACACATTTTAATCCATTTTTCATGCAAGCAATATTAATATTAAAATGCTTTATGGGTTTCATTAATGACTGGACATAGTAACTATTCCATAAGTTTGAAAATGGGTAGCATTAGGATGATTATCCAATAAAATGGAGGAATTAAAGTATATGTGGAGGGATACAACGTGCATAACTTTAGAAAACAAATATTTCTGACATGGAAAAATCGCTTTATGGACAGTTCACAGGAATGGAATGTTTATGTGATCCAGGGACAGGCTGATATGTAATTCAAAGGTCTATCACATAGAAAGGACCCAGATGGTATTTAACAGAAGGAAAGCCTATCATGGGTATTACAATTAATACTACAACAAAATATATGTAAAACAGTCATAAACAAAATATTTGCAGATATCAGAATAAATGGGGTGCTTCGCTGGCATTCAAAGAAATTAAGTGGCTTGCAGTTACCCCAAGCCACCTTGGAGCTGACAAGTGATGTGCAAATGGACACAAAATGCTGGAGTAACTCAGAGGGTCAGGCAGCATCTCTGAAGAAAAAGAATAGGTGACATTTTGGGTTGGAACCCTTCTTCAGACTGAAATTAAAGGGGGGGGAGGGGGGAGTAAAATAGAGGCACGAAAAAACCAGAACAAATCAATGCCGGCAACAGATTTTGCATAGAAATTGATACTAAATAAACCAATAATAAAATAATAAGATCAATATGGGAAACAATAATCACTGATAAAAGCAATATCGTAAGAATTATATTACAACAGTAACAATTCTTTGGTGGGAAAATCTACTTTAAATGGCCACTGGGAAATGCCACTGATTTATTCAAGACCATTAAGTTCTGTTTTCTTCCTTTTAAAGCTAACCAAAGCTCAATAAGTCAATTAAGAGAATATACAAGAAGCTGAATGTTGAATTCACTTAGTGCTATTCTTTTAAATACTACGTGTTTCAAAATGGTTTTCACATAGAATGAACATGATTGTACCCATTTCCAAATCACATTGTGCTCTTCTGGAAGTTCATCTTAGAACTTCCTCTACAGACACGTGCTTGCTCGCTTGGACTGTTTTTGATGTGATTTGTGCATTCTATGAGATCATTAAGCAGTGCAAAGCCATTCTCCAAACTCTCCTTTGAAAATTGAATCATACTGTAAGAAAATGTGCCAATCACAGACCACACAAATATTTTGATCTGTAGCTCCATGATTTAAAGGACATGATTTCAACCTTGCAGAAGACTTGTAATGAGTGAATCCCAGCTACTGCTGCTGCAAATGAAACAGAGGCCTCAGAGGGATGCTGAATGCTTGTGTACTCCGTTGGAGGAGGTGCAGGAAGGCTCATTACTGAGAAACCTATCCTGCTCAAAAACTATAGGCAACTATCATCCTATCTTGGCATTCCTGAGGAACAGAATCTTTAGATGCTCAGCTTTACCAAGGTCAGCACGTTTGAAATCTGTCACCTATCGAGCCCTTGACTGAGGCTCACAAATTACATGGACTGCTAGACTCTGCGCATAGTTGAGGCTCTGGTCATTTTTCATTCTGGAGTTCCAATCCCGGAAGCATTCTGCAGGCATTTGGCATTTCCTTAATAATAGAATTCAGCATTTTACCTGCTGCTAATGTCAGACTAACCGGTCCATAATTGACTACTATCATGAAATTTTCTCAATCATCAGGCTTCCTGTTTCCTTTTATTGTCAAATTACAAGATTTCTATGATTTTGTGCAATTTTTAACCTCCTTTTTGCCACACAGAATCACTTTTCCTGTTATTGTTGTTTTAGATTTAAAGGGATATTTCCAGTCAGTAATGTAGGAGATATAACGCCTGTCCCTAATCCTCCTCCCTCACATCCATCCAGGGCCCCCAGCAGCCCTTCAAGGTGAGCCAAAGGCTCACGAGCACTACCTCTAACCTCATCTACTGCACACATTACATCGGCAATACCAAATGTAGAGTAAGCAGCCATTTCGCTGGACACTTGCACTTGGTCCTCCGAGGCCTGCAGGATCTCGCAGTTGCTAACCACTCCCATTCCCATTCCCATACTGACCTTTCCATCCTGGTCCCCCTCCATTGCCAGAATCCGAACACTTGCAAACTGAAGGAACAACACCTCATATTCTGCTCCAATGGCTTTCAACCTAATGGTACGAATATTGAATTCTCCAATTTTAGATAGCTGACCAACCCCCCCCCCCCCCCTTCTTCCCCTTCCCCCCTTTGCTTCTCGCTCTCTTCCTAGTGCCCTGGATTCATACCTGTTTCTCTTCCCCCTCCCCCAATTTTATTGTAGCTTCCCAATCTACCATAGCCCACCACTATCTCACATCTTATAATTTATGCTGGGAAAAAATCCTGTACTCATTCCACAAGTTTATCTGCCACACTAATACTGTTCAGTCTATACTGTTTTGACTGTAACCATAACTCAAGATCTTCCAAGATTATTGTTCTGACTTGCACCTCTCTTTTCCTTATTTATATTTTGCCTTGCATATCATTTCTATTTGAAACCTTATACGCAGGTCTCATCAGCTTCTGAAGACATAAGAAACTGCAGATGCAGTGAGTCGAGCAACACTGTGGGTGAAAAGGAATAGTTAGTATTTCAGTTTGAAGTCCTGCATCAGGATTGATACAAGTCTAATGTTATGTCTGTATTTGGATTGGTGTAGAATTGTAGCATACATATGGTTACTGCTGTATAAGACATCATTGGTCATGAATTGTATACTGTAAATAGTGTCATGCATTTTAGGGCTACATTTTAAATAGGGTAAATAAGAAGGTTGTGTTACCCTTAGCAAAGACCTCATTAACTAGGGAGTTTATATTTAATGTAACTACTAGCTGAGCGTGGATCCGCTGGGTCCAAAACTATCCTGCAGGCCCGGCAACCCTCCGTGCAAACCTCTCCTGCGGGCACGGCAACCCCTGTTGGATGCCAGCCTCTCCTGCGGGCCCGGCAATCCTCCCCAACTGACAATCCGTGGACCTGTTGCCTGCCCGGGAGTGTCCCCCGGGGCCGTGGGTGGGCGAGTGGGGAGAGGAAAGGGGAGAGTGAGCCACTCACCCCAGCCCCGGGCGGCCAGCACTGCAGAGCAAGCCGTGGACTCGTTGGGTGGAAACCTCTCCTGCAGCGGCAGCTCGAGGGTGACGGCCATCTTCTTTGATCCTCTGCCGCCGCGCTGCTCCACGGGAGGAAGGTCAGGCACGGGGCACGCCGTGACGGCCACCGGTCCTCCCGGCGGGGGTTGCGCATTTATTAAAGTTTATTAAGTTAATTGTTTTTAAAATGTAACAAAACGATCAATCGAGACTGCAGAGGAATGGTGAGTAGGGTGGGCGTAAAATTGTTGCACGATTGTGTACCATTTTGGCTGTATTTCGGGAACAAATCTATCCACAAACCCACAAATATACAAGATGAGTTTTAGTTATATATAGATTAGAAGAATTGGAGAGAAATTGAATAATTTATTATACATGTAAAAAACTTGGAACGTACTGGCTGAAAAGTCAAATCTGGCAGAATCCCTCATCATCTGAATGAGTTAATGTGCCATTACTTGAAATGACATAGACCTGGACATGGAAAATATCACTGGTCTCAATAGCTCTTTAGGCTTCTGCATCACACTGTCGCATCTTTCAACATGCCTTGTGGCAAGACTATTGTCTTAATAGAAGAGATTCAGGAAAGATTTGACAGCTGAAAATTAGGTACCCATGAAGTGCTGGAACCTATTTCTCCCACACATTGACTCTTCTGCTACCCATCTCCAGTAGGGGTAATTTACAGGTGTCAATTTACTTAACAAACAGTACATCTTTGGGATATGTGAGAGAACTGAAGCAAGCCAGGGGTGGGGAGCTCAGGGAGCATGTACATAGTCTACATTGACGTTCTCAACCTTCTCCTGTGATCTCCACCACCAGAGAAGGTAGTATTCAGTGAATTCCATTCATTCCACCTGATGTTAAGAAAAAACTGAGCACTGGATACAGAATAAACTTTGGGACCCAATGATATCCCAGCTGCTCTATAACTAACTACCCCTCAAGTCAAGTTGTTCCAATTCAGTTACAACACTGGCATCTACCTGACTATGTGGTAATTACCCAGATATAGCCTGTCCATAAAACGCAGGACAAATCAAAATGGGTTAATTACTGCCTGATGTACTCTTAATCATCAGCAAAGAGAACGGATGGGAATTATCAGTGTTTCTAAGTGGCACTGCTCATCAATAACCTGCTCACTGATGTTCACTACGCGTTCCAACAGCAAGTTTCGATCACCACCCTTTGCTAAACATCTGCTTTGTTCTTTCCACTGCTCCTAGTTCTAATGAAAGTTTAGCAACATCAGCAATATTAACTCTGTTTGGCTTTGCACAGATGTTTCTTGACTTACTGATGATCTCCGACACTTTTTGTTTGAATTTTGAAGCCATGGTCCAAACATACAAAAGAGACAGATTCCAGGCTCATGAGATGAGAGTGAGCATCCCCATCGTCAAGGTATTCATGAGGTCATGCTTGGCATTGCGGACACATCGTAGAACCAGGGGCAATGTGCATCAAGGGGAAAATTAGTCCAATGTCAGGAGCTGTACTTCCAAAGATGATTGTGATTGGTTGTTTCAAGTTAATGATGCCAAATTTAGGCCTCCATTGCAAGAGTTTCTCTTGGCAATAAACTAGACAGTAAGTCATATAGCCCCTTGAGCATGTTCAACCATACAGTAATATGGTTGATCGTGCCTGGTCTATTTTGTTAAGTTCATTCCTTTAGTCCAAAATTCTACTCCCTACCCTTCATTCTCTTAGTCCAAGCATTCATCAGGCTCAGCCTTAAATATATCCAATGAATGAATATCCCTCTGAGGTGGACGATTGTCAGACATTACTGCATTAACTACTACATTACTACAATGGCCAGTGCTTGGCGTGGAGTAATACTGTATGGTATACAAAACCTAGTTGTGACCAGCCTAATATCTATGGGATAGCTGTAAATATGGCAAGCATTATCTTATAGATTCTGGATATAATTAGCATGTCATTTGAACAGGTACATGTAAAGGAAAGGTTTAGAGGAATATGGACTAAATGCAAGCAAATGGGACTAACTCAACTAAAAAAACTGGTTGGTATATGGATGGGCTTAAAGGTCTCTTTCCATGCTAATGACTTCATGGCATAATGGAACACGCAGTGGATGTACAGTTATTGCTGTATACTATGCCAAAACTGCATGATCAAAATCTTAGACATAAAAAGCTGGAGTAACGCAGCGGTTCGGACAGCATCTCCGGAGAAAAGGAATAGGTGACGTTTCGGGTCAAGATCCTTCTATACATTTCTTAGTGTTGTACAGAGGATTGCTCACTGTACTCCTGTCCATCGTTGTACACGGTATTTATGCCACGCGTTTTGTCAATACCTATGCCCAACGTGGTTAAATGGTTGCACACCGTATGCACAACTGGGTTGCATTGAGGTGATGTACACTGTGTCCATCTGCAGTTATTTCCCTATACACTGTGTGCAGGGTGGGTGTTCGTTCCGGGTGTTGTGCACTGTGTGAGCTGTGTCCACTGTGTGCACGGCCAGAGTTATGCCCAGGTTGTGTACACTGTGTGCATGCCTGGGGTTGTATCCTGGTGGTGTACACTGTACATCTCGGTGGTGGTGCACACTGTTGTGTTGCCCGGGGTTTATCCAAGCGCTGTTTGCAGAGCCTGCGCGGCGCTGCCTGGTGGCGGCGCTGTTTGTAGGGAACGATAAAAGCGGAGGGGCAGCGCGCGAGCCGGGGCAGAGCGGAGGAGAGGAGCGCAGCGCGAGCGGTCGGCACAACGGTCCGGAGTCTGTCCGCCCGTCGGCTCCGGGCAGGGGGGGGTTCTGGAGCCAGAGACGAGCTGAACCTGGTCTACATCTGCCTCCTCCCCCCTGTCTGTAAGCGAAGCGGCCCAGGCAGTGCGGCCATGGAGTGAAGCCCGGGGAAGCGGGCGTGGGATCTGCCGCCAGCAGCAGGGGAGCCGAGTGCGGCCCTGCCGGGAACCGCTCGCACACCAGGCCCAGGCCGCGGGTACACGGCGATGTGAGAGCCAGCAACCGCCGAGGATTTAAACCGGGTGACGATCGGCCTGTTTGGCGAGCTGTAGCACCGGCCCCCGCTGTGATTTATTATTTTTTATTTCCTTTTTAAAGTCCATTAATCGCCTTTTAATTTCACTGCAGCGGTGGGATTTGCCTTTGCTTTCGCTGAGATGTTGGCCGCGGCCAAGGACAATCCGTGCCGCAAGTTCCAAGCCAATATTTTCAATAAGAGCAAATGTCAGAATTGTTTCAAGCCCCGGGAGGTGCACCTTCTGACGGACGAGGACCTGAACCAGGTGAGTGGGCAAAGCATTTCATGTGGAAAGAGCAGCGGTGTTTGCTTTATCATTCTTCCCCGATTTCTGCAAGTGGTGATCATGGTCTTTGTTGTGTGATTTGGTGTGAATAATAATACTGCAGCTTATATTTTGGCTATGGGCAATTTACCGAATCTGTCCCTGACTTTTATTCGGGGGAGAAATGGCAAAGACAGAATGTGTTTGAACATTAGCAGGGTAATATCTCTTGGGTTTGCACCAACGTTATGACTATTTGTTTTGGTTCAATTAAGTATATGGATTGAAGATTATGGACCATAAATATGCTACTTTATGCTTAATAATACTTCATTTTAGGTTTTGTACAGCATTCAGACCTTTCCTTCCCTCCCCCCTTTCTCCATGACATTAAAACATTGGAAATTAAAATTCTAATTAGGTTATTAATGGTTCACAGTAAAGTCAATAAGAATCCTTAGACTATCATTTCTATTATCCTTATTACTAAGAGAGGAGATGCAATCATGGTAACATCAATGCAGATTAAATATCCACAAGGAACTGCACTGGATCTGTCTACTTATTCCTGACCCCTTTCCATCTCCCTCTTTCTCTCTCCCCATGCCATGCAAACTTGTGTGTGTATGTGTATATATATATATATATATATATATATATATATATATGCACACACATTTATGTTTTCTTTAAAATTTACATAGTTTTTAAGGTCGGTTTACAATGATTGCAATTATATTAACTGATACAATTGAATATGTACTACAATATATCAAAACATTGTTTTTAGAAATAATATTTATTCTTTGTAAATATTCAGTAGTTGCAGAAAACAATGACTTCAAATATCGAATAATGTCAAAATGATAAAATAAGTATATCCTCGCTAGTAAATTCACGTACTAATTTTTCTAGTAAGTAGAAAACATAATGAAGCGATTATTTCCTGTCATGATCTCTTGACTCGCTCTAGTACTTTATCTTTTTGTAAATTTCCACTTCAACTTTTGCTCGTTTTGCACTGTAATAATTCTAATGTACCATGATCAGGATACATTTGAAATTGTCAAGAAAACTGGTCAAGATGTCAAGGAAATTAGTTGAAATTTGTTTTTTATTTGAGATACTGCCTTTTCATCTCCATTATGAAATGAAATAGTTGGAGCATTGGAGTGATTGTCTAACACTATTCTAACTGAGTGCTTAATAGGAAACTAGTGTACAAAATCTTTTTTTGCATAAAACTACTTTGATCATGAAACATTACTTTTTAAATTAAAGTTTTTTCTCATTTTTTCCTTTTAAATCTTGTACTTTAAAAATTGTAAATGAATTAAAACTTGTTCATTTAAGTGTGACAATAATGATTATTTCTAAAATGAAGGATCAGAAACTTTACCATCTTGATCAATTGTGCTATAATCTGTTAAGGATAATATTACTTAACTGGGTGTTTGTGCTACCCTTTATCATGTGTTTTATATATCAATGCCGTTAGTTACTGTGGTTGCCAAAAGATCACTGAATCTGGATGAAAGTTTGTGTTGCTGTGTCTCTCCTGTCCATGTGGCCCCAGCTAAACTAGGGTTCTCTGCCCATTTCTCACCTTTCCCTTTTCATCCTTGCTTTAAAAAAATCCTCCTTCAACTTGATCTTGACAACCACATAAAACCTCTTCATATTCCTTTTTCACTTCTTGATGCTGAATGTAGAGCATTGAAATCAATTTCTGTTCATGAGAAATAACGTTTGTTTATGTATGAATGTTACTTGCTCTTTGTGTTTATTCTTTTGCATGTCAATTGAGGATGATATTTTGCAGAAGAATTTGAATAAATTAGATGTACTTATGCCCACTATTTGCTTGTGATTTCTCAGACTTGGATAAAAAATGTGTTTGTTTCCTTTTAAACTAGTTTTGAATACTCCATTTCACTGCAAAAAGTACAAAGCTTTATGACATTTCCACAGTTCAGAGGCTTTTGGAAGAGTACCACTTGAAAGAATGGTTAGCAAAATTAAGGCCAATTGGGAAAAAAGTATAGCATGAATGAAAAAAAATGGTGTCAAGTCAGAAAATAGTCATGGTAAACTGGAGTGTTGTTGACAGTGGTGATTTTGTGTGGTGATTGCTACAACCACTTTTATAATGTGTGCAGGTGAAATTTGCAGATCTCATGAAATTTGGAAATGTAAGTAGTGAAGCGAAGAGTTAAAAAAAATTACAAGTGCATAAAGGTCGTGGGCAGATTGGGTAGTCAAGTGTCATATATAGCTATGTGAAGTGACAGGTTTGGTATAAATAACTAGAGGAGACCACGCAGGTTTAATAACACCATTCCAAAGTTTATGAAGGAAAAGAAGGACTTGTTTGTGCATTCTTAGGCAGTCGTTCAGTTTGCTGAAAGATTTGATCTCATTGCCATGAAGGGTGAATATACCTTTATGTTCACAAAATGCTAGAGTAACTCAGCAGGTCAGGCAGCATCTCGGGAGAGAAGGAATGGGTGACGTTTCGGGTCGTGACCCTTCTTCAGACTGATGTCAGGGGGGGACAAAGGAAGGATATAGTTGGAGACGGGAAGGTAGAGGGAGAACTGGGAAGGGGGAGGGGAAGAGAGGGACAGAGGAACTATCTAAAGTTGGAGAAGTCAATGTTCATACCGCTGGGCTGCAGGCTGCCCAAGCGAAATATGAAGTGCTGTTCCTCCAATTTCCGGTGGGCCTCACTATGGCACTGGAGGAGGCCCATGACAGAAAGGTCAGACTGGGAGGGGGAGTTGAAGTGCTCTGCCACCGGGAGATCAGGTTGGTTAAGGCGGACTGAGCGAAGGTGTTGAGCGAAACGATCGCCGAGCCTGCGTTTGGTTTCACCGATGTAAAGAAGTTGACATCTAGAGCAGTGGATGCAATAGATGAGGTTGGAGGAGGTGCAGGTGAACCTCTGTCTCAACTGGAAAGACTGTTTGGGTCCTTGGATGGAGTTGAGGGGGGTGGTAAAGGGACAGGTGCCATAGTGAGGCCCACTGGAAATTGGAGGAACAGCACCTCGTATTTCGCTTGGGCAGCTTGCAGCCCAGCGGTATGAACATTGACTTCTCCAACTTTAGATAGTTCCTCTGTCCCTCTCTTCCCCTCCCCCTTCCCAGTTCTCCATCTATCTTCCTGTCTCCACCTATATCCTTCCTTTGTCCCGCCCCCTGACATCAGTCTGAAGAAGGGTCTCGACCCGAAACGTCACCCATTCCTTCTCTCCTGAGATGCTGCCTGACCTGCTGAGTTACTCCAGCATTTTGGGAATAAATACCTTCGATTTGTACCAGCATCTGCAGTTATTTTCTTACAATACCTTTATATGTGATTTGTGCGAATACAAAGGTTGCCATTGAATATCAACTACTACCTGGTCGTGACCACGTCACTCTTATACCAGTGACAAATAAGTTGATTAGGGAGCTTAAGGTAAAGGATACTCTGAGATAGTGACCATAATACGATAAAAATTCAACCTGCCGATTGAGAGGGATAAGATAAAATCAGATGTATCAGTATTTTGTTGAGTAAAGGTAACTTTCAAGACACGAGGGAGGAGCTGGCTAAAGATGATTGGAAAGAGAGTAATTCGGAAGATGCAGGATCTTTTCATCCCAAATATTAAGAAAGATTCTAAAGGGAGTATGAGATGACCATGGCTGACAAAGGTGGTCAAAGACAGCATTAAACTGAAGGAGAAGGCATATAATATGGCAAAGATTAGCAGGAAGTAGAGGATTGGGACTTTTAAAAACCAACAGAAGGCAACTAAAAAGTCAATGGGGAGAAAATATGAAATATGATGGTACACTAGCCAATAATACAAAACAGGATACCAAAAGTTTTTCAGATTTTTAAAGAGTGAAAAAGAGGCAAGAGTGGACATTGGACTGCTGTAAAATGACACTGGAGAATGAGGAATAAAGAAATGGTGCATGAATTGAATATGTTTTTTAAATTAGTCTTCACAGTAGAAGGCAGCAGCAACGTGCCGGATTTCCAAGAGTGTTGGGGCAGAGATAAGTGCAGTTGCTATTACTGAGGAGAAGGTGCTTGGGAAGCTGAAAGATCTGAAGTTGGATAAGTCACCTAGACCAGATGGACTACCCCCCAGGGTTCTGAAAGCAGTAGCTGTGGATTGTGCACGCATTAGGAGTAATCTTTCAAGAATCTCTGGAATCAGGATTGCTTCCGGTGGACTGTAAAAGCGCAAATGTAACTGACTGTTTATGAAGGAAGCAAGGCAAAATAAGGGAAATTAAAGGCCAGTTAGTTTAGTTTAGCGATAGTGCGGAAACAGCCCTTTCGGTCCACCGAGTCCGCACAGACCAGTGATCCCCGCGCATTAACACTATCCTACACACCAGCGACCACGCCGTACACTTAACACTAGTCTACACACTAGTGACAATTTGCAGTTATACCAAGCCAATTAACCTACAAACCTGTACATCTTTGGAGTGTGGGAGGAAACAGCAGATCTCGGAGAAAAACCCACGCGGTCACGGAGAGAACATACAAACTCTGTGCAGACAGCGCCCATAGTTGGATCAAACCCTTTTCTGGCGCTATAAGGCATCAACTCTACCGCTGTGCCGCCCAGTTGGTCTGCCTTCAGTAGTTGGTAAGAGTTTAGAGTCATTTAATAAGTACTATCCGGGCGTGGACCAGTTGGGTCCAAAACTCTCCTGCGTGCCTGACAACACTCCGTGCAAACCTCTCCTGCAGGCGCGGCAACGGCCGTTGGGTGCAAGCCTCTCCTGCAGCGGCAGCCTGACGGTGACGGCCATCTTGTTTGACCCTCTGCCGCCGCACTGCACCACGAAAGGAGGAAGGTCAGGCGTAGGGCACGCCGGGACGGGTGCCGGTCCTCCCTGCGGGGGGGGGGGGGGGGTGCATTTATTAAAGTTTATTATGTTAATTGCCTTTAAAATGTAACAAAACTTGATCAATCAAGACTGCAGGGAAATGGTGAGTAGGGTGGGCGTAAAATTGTTGCGTTATCGTGTGATAAAATAGGCAAAGCTAGCATGGTTTTGTGAAAGGGAGATCTTGCCTGAAAAATATGTTGGAATTCTATAAGGAACTAAATAGCAGGATGGACAAAGGGTAATCGGTGGATGTTGTTTACTTGGATTTTCAGAAGGCCTTTGATAAAGTACTGCAAGTGAGGCTGCTAAACAAGATGAGAGCCCATGGTATTAGAGGAAAGATCCTAGTATGGACAGAAGGTTGGCTGAATGGCAGAAGACAGAGTGGGAATAAAGGGGACTTTTTCTAGCTGGCTGCCAGTGACTAGTGGTGTTCCACAGATGTTGGGTCTGCTATTTTTCTCATTGTTTAGTGATGATTTGGATCATGGAATTGATGGCTTTGTGGCCAAGTTTGTGGACGATACGGAGATAGGTGATGGGGGCAGGTAGTATAGAGGAAGAAGGGAGCCTGCAGAAGGATGGCAGATTGGACATGGGCATTGCCCAGGAATGGGCAAAGAAGTGGCAGATGGAATACTGCGTTGGAAAAGTGTGCGGACATACACTTTGGTAGGAATAAAGGCATAGATTGTTTTCTAAATAGGGAGTGGATTTGGACATCGGAGGTGCAAAGAGACTTGAGAGTGCTGGTGCAGGATTCCCAACAGATTAATTTGTAGGTTGAATCAGTTGTAAGGAAGGCAAATGCAATGTTAGCATTCATTTTGAGAGGACTAGAATATAAAAGTTAGGGTGCAATGCTGTAGTTTTACAAGGCACTGGTTTGACCACATTTGGAGTACTGTGAGCAGTCTTGGGGCCCCATAAAGGAGGAGGGGTGTGTAGGAAGGAAGTGCAGATGCTGGTTTACACCAAAGATAGACTCAAAACTCGGAGGGACAGGCAGCAGCTCTAGAGAGATGGAATGAGTGCTTCAGGCTGAGAGTCGGGGAGAAGGAAACTAGCGATATGGAAGAGTACAAAGAGCATGCAAGGTGTGAAAAGGACAAATCAAAGCAGACCTTATCATGGAAATGTACAATGGTTCATTGTTGGCCATGGGGAAGGTGACAACGAGGCATATAAACAGCAAAATTAACCAGGAGGGCAATGAAGCTAGTAGGAGAATTAGGGTGGGGAGGGATCGAGTGAAAGGGAAAGCAAGGGTTACGTGAAGTTAGAGAAATCAATATTCATACCACTGGGTTGTAAGCTGCCCAAGTGAAATATGAGGAGCTGATCCTCCAATTTGTGTTTGGCCTTGCTCTGACAATGGAGGCACAGGACAGAGGTCAGTATGGGAAGCCGAGTTAAAGTGCTTTGCAACTGGGGGATCACGTAGGCCCAGGTAGACTGAGGGAAAGTGTTCAGCGAAACAATCGCCCTGTCTGCACTTGGTCTGGCTGATATATAGGAGTACACACCTAGAACAGTGGATCCAGTAGATGAGGTTGCAGGAGGTGCAAGTGAACCTCTGCCGACAGTAGATACAGTAGATGAGGTTGTAAGAGGTGCAAGTGAACCTCTGCCAATTAATCTACTGTGTTCCAGATGTGGACTCCTACATATCGGCGAGACCAAGCCCAGAATGGGTAATCGTTTCGCTAAACACCTTGGCTCAGTCTGCCTGGGCCTGCGCGATCTCCCGGTTGCTAAACACTTTAACTCCTCCAATTCCCATACTGACCTTTCTGTCCTGGCCCTCTACCGTCAGTGAGGAAGTATGAAGTGTCGCAGATTGCATCCTGCAGGAATGGTCATTATTGCTCTATTGCAAATCTTTCAAGCTAGGTAGAATTACAGTTGGGTGACAGTTTTTGCTACTGTTGACTTTATGAAGGTGTATACTGGTACCAGATAATTTGAAAAATAGTGCCAAGACAAACAGAAAATGTCAAAATGTAGTTCCTGTATTGACCTAGAAGGATATCTAGCAACAATTTTATTGAGGTTTTAAAGGTAAAGAGAAAATTGTTATTTAAAATTTAACTTGCAAGGTCTGTGGATTTGAAAGTCTTTTGCGTTTGACTGAATTGAACCCGTTCAGATTCCTTTTAGTTTGTTTTTTGTAAGAACGTTGCCATTTGAATTTGAGTATTTGTTGACACTTGGTTTAGGTTTGGCAGCTGCAGAGATTATAGTGTAGTAATATTTCTGAATAGTGTTGGGAAAGTAAGAAGAGTATCTTGGTTTCTACATAACCACTCCCCACTTTCCCTCAGCATGTCTCCTGACAATGTGTATCCATTTCTTCTATAGAAAATGTATCAAATTTTTATGGCAAATCCAATCAAGGGAACTAGTCACGAATTTTGTTTTGGACAAAAGAAAACAATGTTGAATTGTACAACATCGAAGTTATTAATGTGCTGTTGTATTTGTTTGATTTAGTCGTAGAGTGAGGCAGTGTAGAAACATGCCCTTCAGCCCAACTTGCTCACACCGGCCAACATGTTCCAGCTACACTGGGCCCACCTGCCCATGTTTGGTCCATATCCCTCCCAACCTGTCCTATCTATGTACCTGTCTAAGTGTTTTTTGAACGTTGGGATATTCCCTGCCTCAACTACCTCCTCTGGCAGCTTGTTCCATACACCCACCACCCTTTGTGTGGAAAAAGTTACCCCTGAGATTCCTATTAATTCTTTTCCCCTTCACCTTAAACCTATGTCCTCTTGTCTTCTATTTACCTACTCTGGGCAAGAGACTGTTCAAGAGATCTATTCCTCATGATTTTATACACCTCTATAAGATCACCCAATATCATCTGGCACTCTAAGGAATAGTCCTAGCCTGCTCAAGCTCTCCCTATAGCTCAGACCCTCTAGTCCTGAAAACATTCTCGTAAATCTTCTCTGTAACCTTTCCAGCTTGACAATACCTTTCCTATAACATGGTGCCCGGAACTGAACACAATACTCTAAATGCGGCCTCACTAACTTCTTGTACAACTGCAACATGACCTTCCAATGGTGAGGTGATTTATGGTGATTTAAACTATGACATCACCTAAGCTGTTCTTTTGCAGTTTGTAGTTCTATATTTATTAAAACAATAGTGACTGAAAAATAGATTAAAAAAAAAAAATCAAGCTTTCATTTTGTTGAAAATTTTAAATGTCTACCTTTTGATATAAGCCAGAAAATGCTGGACCTATTCAATGAATTGGACTGTGCTCAACCCCACTTTGGAACTGGGAAGTAGACAAAATAAGTCAGATAAACTGCAGGGATGCTGGGGGGGGGGGGGGGGGGGGAGGGAGAGGAGGGAATGTCTCTGATGGGGTAAAATTGGGGTGACCGTGTGGATAGCTGTAAACAAGATTATCTGGTTAATGAGTAAATGGGAGCAGTTGGAGCAAGAACAGAGACAAGACTGGGCATTGAAAAATGCAGAGCTGGATGACATGCCTGCCACCACTAGTTAAATTCTCCATCCCGCTCCCAATTCTGGCTTGCCAGCCTGTGGACTCCTGCACTGTTACAGTAATGCCCAAAGCAAGTTTGAGGAACAATGCCTTCCCTTGCATCTGGGCATGTTGCACCCTTATAGATTCAACATAGAATCTGACAATTTCAGGTAACTTGATTTTACCATCTTTATCAATTGCATGTCTATGACATTGGTTCACCTTGGAATATGGAAGAGTACAGCACAGGAACAGGCCTTTCGATTGACTATGTCTGTGTCAAATTAAACAAAGCCTTTTGCCTTCACATGATCCATATCCTTCCATTCCTTCCACATTCATATGCTTATCTACAAGTGTCTGAAACATCACTATTGTATCTGCTTCTACCGCCCCCTTTGGCAGTGCATTGCAGGCACCTATTGCTTTGTTTCTTTAAAAGAAACTTGCTGCACATATCCTTTGTGGTTCCGTTGGTAATTTTGAGTGGTAGATAAATATTCAGGAGCATGTGATATAGCTTTCCCCCATCTTAAATATTGTACAAGGCTGCCAGCTTTTACATCTGAGAGCTGATAGGGTCTCTGAGATCTCATTTGAGAACATCCACCTTAGTGATGCATTTTTTAATTATCAGTGTACATACAAGTCAAAAGATGTGATTAAATAATCTGTTTGTAGCTATTCCAAAAAATGTTTTCCTGGTCATGTAGATGTAACCTAATTTAAAATTGGAATGCAATTTTTTTTTCAAGAACTTTTCATGACCTCAAGACATTCTACAGTGTTTTACAGTCAGTGGAGTACTTTTGAAGGTTAGTCAGTGTTCTGTCGGAAATTTGGCAGCTAATCAAGGGAAGGAGGTTATTAGATTTTAGATTCTGTGATCTTGCATTATACTAATTGCCTGCTGCATTGAATTATTTGTAAAGCACTTTTTAAGATAGCCCAAGGCCTTTGATAGATATTTTAAAGGCAAATGAAAACAGAAAATAATGGAGCACTCAGCAGGTCGGGCAGAATCTGTGGAAAGAGAAACAGTTAATTTCTCAGATTGAAGAACCTTTTCATCAAAAGCTGTATTCGATCTGAAATATTAACTGTTTCTCTTTCTAGCACCTGCATATGGCTCATTTTCTACATTAAATACTGGGTTGTATGTTTGTTATTTTAAATTACCTGCTCGGGGAAGGGAAGCAAGCAGTTTACAACATTAAAAAAAGTTGGCCAACAATGTAACCCCTTAATTATAACACTTAATTTGCATTTCTTATAATCCATGTACTTTCCAAAATGAATGAATCTGGTTAGATCTGAAGGTGTAGAAACAAAGAACTGCCGTCGCAGCTGCGGCTTGCCTGCAGTCCGTCTGTCTTTTGTGTTTTTTGTTGTTTTTGTCTGAATTGTAGTTTTAATATGATGTAGTGTTGTATGTTATGTTTTGGGGGGGGGGGGGGTGGGAGGGAACGGGAACTGTAACATTCTCTCTCCCGAACGGAGACGCGACCTTTGTTCTGTGTCGTGTCCCCGTTCCCGTTGCGGTCTTCCACCGGCCATGCACCTGGGACCACCTGGGGCTCTGGTTCGCAGAGCCCACGGCCCGGACTCACCACCTGCGGCGCTGGCTGCCTGCGGATGCTGCGGGAACGGCTGCGACTCGTCTCCGGAGGCTCCGGCGCGGGCCGCGTGGACGTCGGAAGGCCGCAGGCCCCTGGGTGGGGGCCGACACCGGGACCTCCGGCAGCGGCAGAGGCAGCGTGTTCGCCCGCCCCGAATCGCGGGGCTTGGGTCGGCCCGCCGTGGACCTTTCACCGTCTGGCGCGGCCTGAAATAGGCCGTGGACCTTTCACCGCCCAGCGGGGGCTTCAATATCGGGAGCCCCGACCGCCCCGACGTGGCAACTCCAACAGCCTGACCGCGGGACAAGACGGCAGGGAAGAGAAAAAGACATTCTGGCCTTCCATCACAGTGAGGAGGGACTGGAGGAGACTCACTGTGATGGATGTTTATTTTTGTTTGGTGTTAGTTGTGGTTGTATGTGTTATTGCATTTTTATTGATTAATCTTATTGGTCTTATTGTTGAACTGCGGGTAATGTTTCATTTCACTACACATTTATGTGTATGTGACAAATAAACGACTATTGACTATTGACTATTGAATATGCTGGTTAATACATAAAAGGACACAAAGTGCATTCGGGTCCGGCAAGGCCAATTGGATCTCCTGGTTGCTAATCCTTCCAATTGGATCTCCCGGTTGCTAATCCTTGTTTCGCCTTGTATTCAAATCAGTCTTTACTTTGAATATTCAGTGACTGAGCATTTATCTCTCGAGATAGAGTTGAAAATCTTTGATATTTTCTGTGAAGTTGTTGTTTTCTCCTTGTAGACCTAAATGGCTGCCAGCTTGCCCTGCTGCAGTGTCCAAGTCCTGGACCATTAACCAAGCAGAAACAATCCTTTGGCATCTATTATTCATTCTCAGAATGTTATGTATATCTAAATGAGATCACTCATTTCTTTTAAACTGCAATAACTCTTCATAGGGCAAAGCATACGCCCAGGAGTCCCTGTGGTAACTTTCCTCTGCCCTGACTCCAATGCTAGAATTTCCTATGAGTAGAGTAACTTCTTTTTTGCAAGTGTTTTACAAATTAAAATGTTTTATTTTTCTTAAATTAATTCCAAATGTGTTCAATGTGCTTCCTTCACTATACAAGAAATGTGCATTTTGTATGATTGAATTTTGGTGAAACTTTGCTTGTGGACACAATGCAATGTTTCCAGTGCCATGTTTATCCCATTAGGTTCGTGTAGGGAAATGTTTTGCTGATATGTTTTTATAGGGCTTCTCACCATTATGAAGTTGCATTTGGATCCCAAGTGAGCACTTTTGGGTCACATATGTTGCAGATATTATAGAATTGGGTGTAGATGTAGGTCACTAGACCACAAGCCTGCTCTGCCATTCAATTATGTCATGGGTATTCTGATTGTTACCTGAGCTCCACATTCTTGCTAAAGAATCTGTCCAACCCAGCCTTAATAATATGCAAACATTCTGCTATCACTGCCCTTTTGAGATTTTAAAAGACTTGTAATCTTCTAAGAAATTGTGTTTCTCTTGAACAAATTCATTTTTAAACAATGAACTCCTGGCTGTAAATTCTTGTAATTGTCATAAGATCCCCACAGGATCCTAAAGTATCTTTCACTCTTGTAAGCTTCAGCAGAGATGAGTGTAGCTGGTCTGATTTCCCCTTAAAAGACAACCCAGCCATTCAGATACTGGTTTTGTAAACATTTTTAATATGTCAGGGTTCATAGAACAAGTGCTGTCATTCAGTTTAGGATTTAATTCCCAATACACGGAGGTAGAAATTGTGTGGTACCCCACACTTCAGTTTTGTCGTCATCACATCTATTTGTTCAGTTTTTAAATCCAAAAAAACTCCCAAGCACATTTTTGTTTGATTGTTTTTTGTTCTGCACCTCTATTCTCTATAAAATCTGTTTTTCTAATACCTTTCTGTTCTAACTTTACCATATTGCTCATTTTGAAAAAACCTAGACTATAAACAATGGATTTACTAGGCATCATTATCCCCTCTTTTTATGTTTGTAACAATTTTAGCAGGATTTTCCCCACTGCTTATGATAGCTGCAACATTACAGCCCTGAATGTCCCCAAACTCTTTCTAGGTAGTCATGGTTTTTAGTCCTCAGCATTAATGCAGTGCAAACTGCATTCATCTGTTATCATTTAATAGAAGTGTGTCAAATTATCTTTGTACATACAATATTTTTCTATGGAAGGAAATCATGACATTTTGTTCTCGCCCCTGCACAACGGAAAGCAATGGGGGCAGGGGATTGGTTCTGTTGCATTTCTCTTCTGTTTGATAGAGACCATAAATGAACTGACCAAATAATTTTCCCTTTTAGACCATCGTAATTACACCATACGCACCGTCAGGATTGGCTATTTTTTAATTTTGTTGTACTCGTTGCAATGACAATAAATGAATATTATTATTATTATTATTATAACTTGCTTACATGAAACAAGCCTATAGTGTAAAGTGCTTGTAGATTGTGAGCAATTATTTTGGGGAATAGTACTTTGCCTTGGCTAAAAGTAGATTTCGGCAAAATGTAAAACTTTAAAACCCAACCATGTTAAAATTGCAATGATTAAAAGACAATTGGACAGACTCATGGATAGGAAAGGTTTGGAAGGGTATGGGCCAAATACAGGATGGCATGAGTAACATGAGAGGGGGAGTCTGAGGAAGGTCCCAATCCAAAACCACCAATCCATGTTCTCCAGAGATGCTGCCTAACCTGTTGAGTTACTCTAGTATTTTTTTAATTTTGCTTACAACCCAGCAGTATGAATATTGGTTTCTCTAATTTCAAGTAATCGTTCCTGCCCTCTCTCTCCATCCCTCCCCCACCCAAGTCATTGTACTAGCTTCAAAGTCATCTTATTGAGTCTCATTGTCTGTAACTTGTTTTCACTTAGACCGCAGCCTTTCTCCTTTATCATTGTTATTTTTTTGCATATCTTTCATTCATTTGTTCTATATCTCTATATCCCAGTGACATTTTATGGACTTTTTCTCTTGAATGGTAACATTACAATGCTGCAAAACTATTTTCTGCACTCGTAGTTTTCTTTGTATTACCTGTAGTACTTGTTTATGGCTTGGTTGTATTGTGTATGGCATCTAATTTAATTGAATAGCATGCAAAAAACATTTTTCCCTGTACGTCTGTACATGTGACAATAATAAGCCAATACCATTTGTTAATCACTTGCTGCAATGTCAATTGAGGGCATTTGTGTCAAGCTCTCTGCCATCGATCTTTGCAGTCTTCGTGGGTCCACTTCACAATTTAATTTCTTGCCCATCTTTCATTGTGGTATGCTACTTGTTGTCGACCACAAAAAAGCAATTTTTTACCTGTTTCCTAGTTAGGCAGCCAGTCTTCTATTCCCTAGTTATGTTGCCTCTTAAATTGTGAGCTCATCAACAATAAACTTTACTTGTGTTGCTTCCACACCCACACTATTTAGTTTAAAGCCCTGTCTACAGCCTAAGTGATGCGATTTGCCAGGATCTTGCTCCCAGCAGGCTTCAGTGGGGTCCGTCCCATCGGAACAGCTCCCTTCTTCCCCAATACTGATGCCAATGTTTCACAAATTCAAACCCAATTCTCCACAATAATCTTTGAGCCACACATTTAACTTTCTAATCTCATCGACTTTATGCCAGTCTGGTCATGGCTCAGGTAGCAATCCAGAGATGATTACCTTTTTGGTTCTGCTTTATAATATAGTTCCTAGTTGCTCAAATCCTCTCAGCAGAACCTTTTTCCTTGTTTTACCTTCGTCATTGGTATCATTCCTCTGTGTCTGTTCCCTTGACTGAACTAATACCAATTACAACTACATGTTTCTTCTGCGTTCTCTCCCCACCCTGCTGACACTTGAATGGCTTCCTGATCCATAGTGCCATGGTTAGTTGCTCATCCTTTGACTTTTCACTTCTGCCTTTGGCGCATTTGACTTCTGCCTTTGGCAAACACCACCAGAAGCTTAAGATCTCAACTAACAGCCCCCATCTTCGGAGGTTGGCATTGAACTCTTCAATTTCAGATAATCAGCCTTTGTTCTGAATTGACTAGTTGTAATGCAAGGTCATCCAGTTGTAATATTAACTCTGTCTGTCTCCTCAGATGCTACCTGATTTTGCTTCTGAATAGAAAGTGTTCTCAAGTTATTGGAAATATTTTCCAAAAATATTCCTGCCCAGTCATGTCTAAAGCCTAATTGATGAAAACAGAATAAAATGGCAAGAACATGACCTCAATTTCTATTCATTCAAAGGATTGGTCCTCATAGTGAATATAACATCAGAAAAGTATAATTTGAAATGTATAATTATCAAAATTGCCCTTGGCTGTCTTTTATCCCGACAACCAGGCCACCAAGTTTAATTCAAAATATAAGAAAGATGTCAAAAGAGTATTGCCTTTTTAAACCAGGGACACTTTATATTCTTGGTCTGAGTGTGAGTTTTAATATAAACTGAATGCCTCAAATGGGTGCAAATGTAGAAGTAGTAGTGTTGATCACTACTTATCATTTACTAACCCGAGTATATTTCATTACAAATTGTCATTCAAGAATAGGAACTGGAGATAAGTGTACATGCTGGGCACCAGCCCATGAGCAGGGTCTTCAGAAATTTGCGTTGAACTAATTTATAACTCTGTTCCTGTTTTACTGCTGTTTTTTGATTTGCCAGTTCATCTTCAGGCTGCTCTGAATGTCACCAGTTTGACAACTGTCAAAATTGTAGAGTGTTTATTGGCACGACTTTATCAGCCAATGAATTGGTGGTTGTACTGCACAACTTGCAGCAAGCAATTTTGTGCCAGGTAGTGTCAAAACATTCAGTATTTATTATATGACAGCAAATTAATCCCACTTGGAGACCACATTACAGTGCTTCAAATATTTTAATGCAAATAATTTTTATTTCGCCTACATTCCGCTGGGCACACCACCATGCGTCTTTCAGATGATGCTGCAATTTCAATAATGAGCTTTGGTTTGTCACAATTCAAAGAAACTTAAAATTACACTCAAAACAATTGCCCAATCATTGATATTCTCAACTTGAATAGTGATGAAAAGCAATTTTGCAGCCAAGCAATTGAGGGGACTGCAAATGGGATCAGATAGCATATACAGAAAATCATGAACAAGTCAGTAGCTCTGTTTATGCTCCAACCCCAAACAAACTTCTCGCTATTACTGTTAACTCTATCAATCTATCCAATTTCTTGTATCCAATGGAAAATAAACCAAAAATGTACAATGTTCAATTCTAATTTCCAAATTGCATAAAGCAAAGGGATTAATTGTAGAGGACGTGAAAATAAACTTCAAGAATTATGCTTTTACTTCAATGTTATAACCATCAGGAAAGTTGGAAATAATGGATCTCTTCTGTTCTGATTGATGTCTTTAAAGTGGCGAGGACAAAACTAGGGGCCAAAAATTCTACAAGAAATTAATGAGAAATTTCTTCTTGCTGAACAGCCTAGAATATGAAAGCTAATGCCAGGTGGAGTAGATTGGCTACCAGCATAAGTATGTTTAAAAATAAGCTAAATTGGTAACAAAGGGAGACTGGAATTGAGTTGCACAAGTTTTCTTTAAACTGATTTTTTTTCCCAGCTGAATGATGAGGTGTTTATTTTCTTGGATGCGAGTTGTTTGTTGAGTTGGAAAACCTGGCTTATGCCTGTCCTGTATTTAATTTGGAAAATTCTAGTCATTTCGGTTGGATATTAGATAAACTGTGTGACAGATGATGGCCAATAGAGGGGTTAAGGTGGATGTTGGCGACATCAAGATGGTTTGAGTCATGGGTCATGTTTGGGGATATTGGAATCTAGAAACGACCCTTTGGTGCATCATATTCTTGCAAACCATCAAACACCTATATGGATTAATCTCATTTATCAGCACTTGGCCCATAGTTTTCTGTGAATTGCTCATCTAGATACTTAAAATATAGTGAGAGTACCTGCATTCACCATATTCTTGTAGTGTATTTCAGAGGTGCTTCATCAAATTCCCTTTAAATCCCTTGACCCTACTCTAGGTCGTCAGAAATTTAAAAAAGATTAGTTGTGACATTGCTGATCAGAGGGACCACTGCTTCAGAAGTCTGATAGGATATCCTGGAGGCTAATGAGGATAAATGGGTAGATATGTAGGAAAGAACTGCAGATGCTGGTTTAAATTGAAGATGGACACAATGCTGGAGTAACTCAGGGGGACAGGCAGCATCTCTGGAGAGAAAGAATGAGTGATGTTTCCTGGTTTTGATACCCATTCCTTCTCTCCAGATATGCCCACTGAGTTACTCCAGCATTTTGTGTCAAAACGGGTAGATCTTGGGGTGTAGTCCTCCTGTTAGTCGGTGGGAATTACTGGAAATGTAAGCATATTGCAGAGGAGTTGTTGTAGTAGGGAATTTTAAAATTTTCCAATATTGATTGAGATTGGCATAGTATGGGGCTTAAATGAGGAGGAATTCATAAAATTAATTCGAGATTTATAACGCAGTACATAGAGTTTCACCTAGGGAGGGAACGAGGACGAACAAGTGATTTCAAGATTCTGGGGGAAGCCTTTGTGAACAGTGAACATAGTTTGGTAAGTGTCAAGGATACTAAACTGGGGTAGGCAGATTTTGACAGTGTAAAACAGGAACTGGGAGCATTTGCTGGGGGAAAAAAACAACAACTGATAAGTGGGAGGTGTTTAAAAGTGAGATGGTAAGAGTTGGAAGTCGGTTCTTACCATCTAAGAGCAAGAGGCTGGATAGGCTGTGACTTTATTCCACTGGAAAGTAGAGTCCGCCAAGGGTGGCTTTTAGAGGTATATGAATTATTTGGTGCTTAGCAGATAATGTGGATGGATAACAAACACTCTACAGTGGGGAAAAAGGCCCTTTGGCCTCACATATTCATGCTGAATATGATGTCTTTCAGAGCAAGTTGTATTTGCCTGCGTTTGCCTGAAAAATCGCTCTAAACCTTTTCTTTCCATGCTCCTGTCCAACTATCTTTTAAACGTTGTAAATGTTCCTGCTTGTACAGCTTCCTCTGGTAGCTCATAACATATGCCTACAACCCTCAATTGAAAAATTGCCTCTTGGATCCCTCTAAATCCTCCCCTTTTCACCTTAAATCCATGCCCTCTAGTTTTAGATGCTGTTGTCATTACTTGAAGGAGTGGTTGGATGGCTAGGCATTTATTCCTTGGGAGCTCAGCAGTCTGAGGAATGATCTTATAAAAGTGCATAAAATCAGGGGAGGGATGGATAGGATATACACCGTCTTTTTCTCAGGAATCAAGAACTAGAGGGCATAGGTTTAAGGTGCGAGGGGAGAGATTTAATAGAAACTCGAGGGGCAACTTGACTCTAGAGTGGCAGGCAATACTGAGTATGGTCTTGCCAACTACTTATACAGTTGCAACCAACCGATATTCCAACCAATGAACCCATGCATGTCAAATGTCACCTTCACCACTCTGTTTACTTTGGTTGCCACTTCAGGGAACTATGTACCTGTACCCCTATGTCTGTTCTGCAATGCTCTCCAAGGCCTTGCCATCCATGGGGTATACCCTGTCCTTGTTTAACTTACAAAAATGCAATACCTTACACTGAGTTAAATTCCATCTGCCATTCCTTGGCCCACTTCCTCAGTTGATCTCGGTTGCAGTTGTAATCCTAGACACCACTGACATTGTCCATTATGCTGTCAATTTGGTGTTATTGGCAAACTTACTAACCATGTTAACATCGTCAACTGAATCGTTAGTATAGCTGGTAAACAACTGGATGCAGCAGCTATGCTTATGCACAACTGGTAACGGGCCTCCGATCTGCGCACCAACCTTCCACTACCACCTTCTGACTCCTTTCACCAATCCAATTTATATTTTCCATTGGTTAGCTCACCCTGGATCCTACATTGAAGGTTTAATTAGGGTAAAGGAAGTGTTTAAAGAAAACTTTAAAACAACACAAAGATCTGGCAAGACAATCGACTTTATTCAAAAGCGCCAAATACAGTGATCCCTTGGAGCAATCTTAGGAGATTGTTCAACGAACAAAGATTCATCTGCTTATATACAGACTTACCTTTTGATGTTCTGTTTACTATAGCAAGCACTTTAGAGGTTTTCCTTCTTCCAAATGGTCTTATAACAATTATACATCGCGCACCTCTGAACGACACAGCAGAGTAAACACGGCCCAATTCCACACCATTACATATAAGCATATGTCCTGTTATCCCTTTGACCTGATTTTATTGTTTTATGATTGCCGTTTGTGCTTTTACAACAGAGAACAGAATCTGATTAAAGTAAACTACAGTGAGTGTCAGCTATGCATGCTCAGTTTCAACCTTCTTTAAAGCACAGAATTATAATGCATGAAGAGGACTTTAAACATTTTAAGTACTCTACCTATCCCTATCCCATTCTGTCTTCTTGAAGCTTTGCAATTTATCTTTGTCAATGTTGGGTATAGGAAATTGGTGTTGGACGAATCTCTTGAAGTTTATAGGCGATATTGGAGAAAACTGTAGGGATGATATCTGGTGGAGCCAGGGGATACGATTGAGAGTTTATATGAATCCTCATTGGTATTCACTAGGGAGAAGGAAGTAGAAGCGGGAGAGGTACCCTCGTATTCAATAGCATGCTTGTATCAAGGAGAAGGAAGTGCTAGAAATATTGGAACACACGAGGATGGATAAATCCCCAGGATGCTCAGAGAAGATTGCAGGGGCTCTGACAGATAGTGGCATGCACATTCATTAGCCACAGTTATGGTATCAGATGACTGGATGAAAGTTGATGCCTTGTTCAAAAAGAGTAGTCGGGATAAGTTTGGAAACTATAGGCTAGTGAGCCTTGCATTAGTGGTAAGGAAGTTGATGATTGAGGGACAAGATTTGTGTTCGCATGGAAAGGCAGTAACCGATAAAGAGTCAATATGGTTTTGTATAAAGGAGAACTTCTCTCAAATTAGTTTTTTTTTTAAGGTGGTGGCTCGGGTTGAATGGTAAATGTGATTTACTTGGACTTTAGTCAGATTATGGCAAATGGTCTATGGTAAGCTAGTCCAGAAGGTTACGGCGCAGATGAGGTGAAGTGTGTTGGCAAAGCTGGATACAAAATTGATTGGGTAAAATTGGAGGCAATGGTGGCGGAAGATAATGGTGGATGGGTCATTTTCCTGACATGATCTGTGTTTAGTTTCTATGATTCTGTGATTAAACCTATGTCTTTTCATAAGCTGACAAAACCAAGATCCGGGGATTTTTTTGTTTTTGTATGTCCATTCCCTCTTTCGATGCTGCCAGACCCACTGAAACTCTCCAGCACTTTTTGTTTTGCTAAAGATTCCAGCACCTGAAATTTCCTGCCTCCCAGTTTAGGAATATGGATTTGTCAGTTTCCAAATGACACCTGTGTGATTTCATTTGAAATTCCCAATGGACAACGTAACTGAGAAATAGGAAAGGGACATGGGTGGTAACATGTGGATACTAGTGTAAAAGTGAAAATTTGGCATAAAGCATTATAAAGTGGTTAAAATTGGAATTGTGAGAACTGCCACATGGGAGAGTGGCAGATCAGCATTGGATAACGATAATGTGCCACTATCACATCCAAGCCTATTGCTAGTTTGGAAAGAATAATAG